>NW_024068003.1:0-291779 GCF_009389715.1 Phoenix dactylifera
TCCGGCTGATCGCGCTCGGGCGGGGGTCGCCCCAGGAATTGATAGGGTCCCGCTCGGCCGGGGCCTCGGCGCGTCCCTCCTCGAGTCATCAGGAGCCGACCGAGTCGAAGGCCGGGTCGGGGACCGATCACGTCCGACCCGTCCGTCTTGAGCAGGCTCAGGTGGCACCTCCGGAGTAGCGGCAACCTTACCACCGGAGGCTGATACAGCGTCAGCTGCCGGTCGGTGCCCACGACATCTCCCTGACCGGTGGGCCCGGACTCGTCGGTCGGCATCGGAGGTATCTCCTTACGGGACTTCTTCGCCGGTGGGCCCCGCTCGGAAGAGCTCGTTTCCTCCTCCGAACTGCTTCCAGCAGGGACGCCCTACCAACAGCCTTCGACTTTCACCGACCGCATGACGTCGTCCGACCTCTGCAAGAAGGACGGGATGGTCAGGGACTGAGAAACCGAAAGGAAGAAGGAACGAAAGAGAAGAAAAGAGCTAAAGAAACGATGGCGGACTCACGGTCGGTGGGACCGAGCTCAAACCGACGTTCACCAAGGTATCCTCAGAAATAAGGCGGCCCACCGGGGGAAGCTGGCCCTCGGCGACCAACCCCTTCAAGGCGGCGACGCCCTCGGATTCCTCCCTCGACAACTTCGACAGGCCAATTGGGGACTTCACCGGCGTCCCCCAGATTGCCCTGATTTCCCAGGAGGGGTCTGCATCAACGAAAAAGAAGCGCTCCTTCCAGTGGTGAATGGAGGTAGGACCCTCCTTGACAAGGCCGCACCCTCGCCGCGCTGCGAAGCACCACCACCCTTTGTCCTGGGGGTGGCCGCTCAGGCCGTAGAGCTCCCAGAAAACGTTCAAGGTGGCGGGAATCGCATGCAAGCGACAGAGAACCTGGAAGACCGTCAGAGCACGCCATGAGTTCGGCACCAGTTGCATCGGTGCCATTCCTAAAACCCCGGAGCACCTGTAAGACTAGGTCTGAAGGGGGAAAGCGGAACCCGGCCTGGAGGATGCCCTCATTGATGGCGATCTTCCCTCGAGGAGGATGAGACATCCTCTCCTCAGGCCCTGGGAGCGTGACATTGCAGGCCTCGGGAAGGTGGGTACCGAGCCACAAATCCGTCTAAGTCCTCGGCGACCAGTTTTGACTTGATGATATCTGCTCCCACTTCGCCCATCCCTAATGGCCAATCTACGGTCAGGACGGGGTCAAGAAGGAGGGAAAGGCCGGAACGACTGGGGTGCACTAGTACAAAAAGAAAAAGTATGAAGAGCTCAAAGTAGAAGAGTGGGAAACTCACTTGAAGAGGAGGAAGAACGGCTCCGAGAGCGTCAAAGGAAAAGCAAGCGAACGTTTCGGCGGCAACAATGGGTAGCGCAAAGGAGAAACTCGAAAATGTCCGTAAAGAAGAAGACGGACGGGGGAGGGCCCCCGATTAAATAGGCGAAAGGGCAAGTGACACCTCGATGACGCCAGAAGACGCCTGGCCGCCGAAGGGTCGCTCGCACCCCAAAGGCGAATCGACACCATTAAGGAAGGATGTCCGCCGAAATCCTCAGGTTGCCAGGTCAGCAGCAACCGCCATACGCCATAAAGAAGGCGGGAAGCTTGAAGCGCGCGCGGCCTCTCCGAAGGATGGCGGCAATCTCGAAACATCACTCCCTTCACCTGTTCCCCTTCTGGTTCCAGGCTCGGAAGTGGGGGGCTACTGTTATGGGGGAATTGAGCCACCATGCCCCACGTGATCGGCACGCGTATCCAGAAAAGCTACAGCTGCCCTATGATCCAGCACTCCGACCCCGAGTCGGACCTCCTCGGCTCCGCAGCCCGACCCCGGGTCGGCTGCCCTATGATCCAGCACTCCGACCCCGAGTCGGACCTCCTCGGCTCCGCAGCCCGACCCCGGGTCGGCTGCCCTATGATCCAGCACTCCGACCCCGAGTCGGACCTCCTCGGCTTCGCAGCCCGACCCCGGGTCGGCTGCCCTATGATCCAGCATTCCGACCCCGAGTCGGAGATCTTTTGATAACGACAGGCTATTCTCCAGAGGCACGCCGCGGCCTCCTGCTCCACTACTCCCTGCAACGGCTGTAACCCGATGCTGCCCACGATCTCCTGTATCAACCGTACAAAGCGGAGCTCCACTACGCCCTGCCATGACCGTACCCAGCGCTGCTCCACGACGCCCCGTAACGGCCATGTCAGTGGCCATTCTATCGTGCACCACGACGACAAACCCCCCTGAGAGACCTCCCAGCCAGGTATATATGCGGCTGGGGGGAGAAGGGGGGGGTAAGCAATACCTCCCAGAGCACTCTCTCCCACTTGTGATTATCATCTCTCCTCCTCCAATCTCCTCTGACTTGACCGTCGGAGGGCCATCACCACCCTGGTGGTGGTGCAAGGCTTGTTTGCAGGTTCCTTGGCGGAAGGTGGAGCGCAACCAGCACCAACCAAGACAACTCAGGCGGAACCCCGTTCACACCGTCGTGTCAATCGTTCTCGGTTTGGACCACCAGCAACAGTTCATATTTATGAACCAAGATGTTTATTTTGGATTCCTTGACTTGATTCGTGCCCTCATGGGTCACTTCAAGTCTGTCCCAAATTTCTTTTGCAGAATTACAAGTTGAAACTCTATTGAATTCATTACGGTCTAAGGCACAATAAAACACATTCATTGCTTTAGAGTTTAGTTGTGCCTTCCTCATGTCATGTTCATCCCAATCCGTTTCTAGTTTGGGTACCTTAACACCCTCTACATATGTGGATGGGATGTATGGGCCATTCACTACAATGGTCCACATCTCATAGTCTTGGGCTTGGATGAATATTCTCATCCTAGCCTTCCAGTATGAGTAGTCGGATCCATTGAAGAAAGGAGGTCTTTGGGTGGACTGACCCTCAATGTGAGAAGATCCAAATGGAGTTGTCATTTTGATCTTTTAACTCTTGAGTGGAAGAGTTTTTGGCTCTGATACCACTTGTTGCCCAGATAGACAACCCAAGAGGGGGGGTGAATTGGGTTTTTAAATTAACTTAGCTAATTAAAACTTTGTGGATGATTAACGAAATACTATAGCCAGTTATTTAATTAAAGCTAAGTGCTGTGAGTAATGTGTGGGGAAGAAGATGAGAGACAATGCACTACAAACACAAAGTTTTATAGTGGTTCGGAGCTAACCCTTGCTCCTACGTCCACTCCCCAAGTCTCACTTGGGAATTTCACTATAACCCCCTTGGATTACAGCCGGTTGTTTTGCAAGCTCACAACCGAACTTGTTGTTTTACGAGCTCACAACGAACTCGGTCGGTTTTTCCAGGCTCACCGACTAGAACCAACCCCGATTGTTTTCCCGGGCTCACAATCAAACCCTTACACTCGTTGGTTTTAAACCGGCTCACCAACCAACCTTAATCCCCTTGATTCAATCCCCCGATTGAATCAAGTAAATACACGAGATAGAAGAAAACAGAAAATAGCTTCTCAAAAAGCAGATTTAAAACAATATAATCGTAAAGGAGTTAGAAGCCCTCAAACGCTTTTAAGATGGTGAAGAGGTGTGGCTTCTGGAACTCCGGTCTCCTCTTGAAAGAGTGATCGACTTGAAAGCAGGAGGAGGAAGCTTTGAATGCTGGGAAGATGTTGGTGGAGCAGTAAATGCAGATCTTCCCTTTTTCTCGTTGAAGAGCACTTAGAGAGCTTGAAGACTTGAATGCTAGGAGTGGAATATGTGTTCTCTACCTTGCTACAGTCTTCTGTGGCTATTTAAGTCAACCCCCACGGAAACTAGCCGTTACTCTGCTTTTTCTGGCCGTTCTGCACACTCTGCGCAGCCTGACAATGTGACCGTTGGTGGGTTGGAGTCGACTCGCGCGATCAGGAGTCGACTCGGCTGTAGCAAGAGTCGACTCGAGCTTTTCCGGAGTCGACTCGGCAACTGTTCCCAGTTTGAATTAAAGTTGCCGTCTTGACTGGGAGTCGACTCGTCTTGACCCGGAGTCGACTCGCCAACTTCTGGCGTTGACCTGGCAATTTTGGAGTCGGCTCATCCTCTGTAGTCCGTGGATCCAAATTTGAATTTTGTCCACTCGAGTCGACTCGACTGTCCTGGGAGTCGACTCGAATCTCAGAGCCCGAACTCCCGATTCTCTGTCTTTTGGCTCATCCAGTCTTGGAGTCGACTCGAACTTCCTTGGAGTCGACTCGGCTCTCAGTTTCCGAAAGTTGGTCTTCTGCCTTTTGACGTGAAGCTTGTCTTGGAGTCGACTCGAGCTGTCTGGGAGTCGACTCGAATCTCAGAGGCAGTAACATGGTCTTCTGTCCGTCGATGGTCGCACAGTCTCGGAGTCGACTCGCGTACTGCGGGAGTCGACTCGAATCTCGGAGTCCATAAAACGCTCTCTGACTTTTTCTTTGTGTACTGCTGGGAGTCGACTCGCGTTCCACTGGAGTCGACTCGAATCTCAGAGTCCATAAAACGCTCTCTGACTTTTTCTGTGTGTACCGCTGGGAGTCGACTCGCATTCCACTGGAGTCGACTCGAATCTCAGACCCGAAAAACTGCTCTTCTGTCCTTCTGTCTGTTTTCAGTCGGAGTCGACTCGTACTGATCAGGAGTCGACTCGAGCTCGTGCCAGTGACCTTGATACGCTTGGAGTCGACTCGTGAAACTCGGGAGTCGACTCGTATCTCAGACATTGGTTCATGCAGACTTCTTAACTTATCCAAAATGCTATGAACCAAGTCTAGAGACACTTGGACAGGATTTTCACTGAAACACTCAATTGAATTCATTAGTAATCACAAGATATACTCAAATGCTTTGAGCTCATCAAAATCAAACGGGGTTTTAATCGATCACTCCACAGAAACCAATTCACCCCCCCCCCCCTCTTGGCTTGTCACCTTGGGCAACATAATCAAATCATTTGATTTCATCAAGAACGAAGAGGAACCATGTATTTGTTGGGAACCCGCCCATGCCCGCTGATATTTCAAAACAAAAATCAGATGGCAGCGGAATCGGCATGCACGGGTTCGACGTTCATCGCCATGAACGTTGTTTCTAGACCTTTCGTAATTAGGTAAGAATTAAAACTTTTAAAACTATTAGGAAGATCAAATCTTCACCTTGCGCGGGTAGATGATCACCGCAAATCTGAATTCGTGGTTTTGGAAGAGGGTTCGCTTGAAGCCGTTCAAACGTCCGGCCTCTACGGGTATCCACACGAAGCAGGATCCGATCCAAGCTCTCTATCTCACCGGGGTGCTAGCTCCCTTGCAGAGATAGCTTTTGATGGCTGATCTCCTCTCTTTCAATCAACCCTTGATTGTGCTTGAGAGGAGGAAGAAGAAGGATGAAGATGGGAAGAAGATCAAAAGCCCCTGCAGCCTTCTTCTTTTTCCATGCGTTGGAGCCAAGGAAGAAGACCAAGAGGAGGGAGACGCCTCCTCTTCTTTTCCCTTTGCTGATGGCGGCTGAACCAAGGAGAGATGGAGAGGGGGTGGCCACGTGATGAAGAGGAGAAAGGTCCATCTAGGGCGCCGGCCCTAGTCCTCCTTTAATAAGGATGAAGGGCTCCTACAAGTTAGGAGCCCTTGACTACTTTCCAAGAGGGGGCGCCGGCCCCCCTTCTCTCTTCATGTCGCACCAACTAAGTGAAGAGGGGCTGATGCCCCTCTTACTTGGTTAACCCAATCCTCTTCCAAAAAGGATTAGGTGCCTCTCTCATGGTTTAATCCTAATCTAATTAGGATTAGCCAAATTTGGGTTCAATCTACGCTAGTCCTAATCTAATTAGGACTTGAATGAATCATGACTTAATTGAACTCTTCAATCCTAATCCAATTAGGAGTCATGTTGATTCATTAGATTAATAATTAATTTAGACTTAAGGAATCCTAATCCAATTAGGATTTGTTTAATTTTAGTCCTAATCCAATTAGGACTTTATTTGAATTCGAAGTCCTAATCCAATTAGGATTTCTAGGAATCCTACTCCAAGTAGGAATCCAATTTTAATTCAAAGTTCCTAATCTCATTAGGATTGTAGGAATCCTATGAAAGAGTAGATGCCCTACAAGCCAATTGCAATATGTATTGCGAAGGGTTTTTCTTTTGATTTGTCCAAATCATGTACATGACATTTAAATATGAATAAAGGCATTATATTTTATCATATGCTGTTGATTATATTTATGATAAACTCCTTAGATTAGGGCAATGGTTTTAAGACTATGATGAGATCATACTAGTGAGACTTAAAATCCTAAAATCCTAATCTTAAATATTTCCAGTCATTGGTACATTGAGTCGGGGATCAATGATTACCGGAAAGACTGGCATGTCTTATGTATGCTCGATGCAGAGGATGATTGATCTCACAATCATTTGTGTGGAGACACTAATACAAAGATATGGGTGCTCATTAGAAGAATGAGTTCACTGAATTGACCTACAAAGAGAAATCTTATGAAGTCTTACTTACATGTCAAAAGATGATTCTCTTAGTGGGAGTTGTGCAACTGATCCTTTGACCTGAGATCACCATGGTATCTTGTGCACATGAACCTATGTTTTGGTTTACACTCATTCATGACAATAAGTTATGTACGAGGTCTTCTGGATATGGTGGATTGTGTACGAAGATTATGAGTAGGTCAACAAGGAATTAATCACTTCTAGTAAGAGAAGATAGCATCCTATTTATTCTAATCATATGATAATTCAGGAAGCCTTTGATCAAAGCAGAATAAAAATTAGAAAGAGTTTCTAATGTTTTATTATTTGAATTATCATTAAAAGATTGAGAAAAATATGAATATGAAATTGAGTTTGACATATATTCATACTCATATACATATTTGGGATGCAGTTTGATTAAAGGATTGAATTGCATGGTAACTTGCCACTGAAGGGTATTTTTGGTATTTCCACCAAATTCCATATTTTTCGGGTAGACATGACACGTTGCTAGACGTCAATCTTGTCTTATAGGTTTGATCGAACTAAAGAGTTTAATTCGATCATCAATTAGAAAGGATTCTAATTGTTAAGTTCGGGTTCGCGCATTTGGACTTAAATCGATTAGAAGAGTTCTAATCAAGTTGGGTCAACTCGCACTCACACCTATTGCTGGCTAAGTATGGAACCCAATGGGTCACACACAAGAAAACTTATCAAGGGTCTAATTGGATTAGATCATGTTTGCAAGATAAACATCCTAGCAGGTGTTGCAAACCTTAGCTCCTGATTCGAACTGGATTCGAATCTGATTCGAATTGGATTCGAATCTGATTCTTAATTGATCTAATTTGATTAGATCATATTCTAATATGGGTTAGCCAAGAGTTGGCACCTAAATTGGCTTGATTTGAGTCTAATTGGATTAGATTTGATAAAACATTTAATTTTGACCGTTGGATCAACATTTGGATGAAGAGAAGGATCAAATGGATGGCGCCATGGATTAGAGCCATTGGATCTTCATCATGGGATGATGGGAGATCATGATCTCGTGATGGACTTGTGATATTGACTTAGTCAACATCAGATGGCGTGAGAAAGAAGGGAATACGGTGAATTTAGAATGGCGCCTCATGAAGAAGTGCCACTTGGATTGGATAAAGATGACACGTCATCATATCCTAACTACTTTCCCTTCAACCGCATCATTCTCTCTCTCCTTCTTTCTTATGGCGCCACCAATAAGGGCCTTTGGATCATCATCTAGCCTTGATCAATGGTTGAGAATGCTCCCTATTTTTCATGCATGAATGGATGGCTACAATGCATCCGTACGCCATCTATAAATAGGGAATGCTCCCGGTGTTTTCAAATCATCGGAAATCAATCCAACTCTCTCTCTCTCATATCCCTTCTTTCTTACATTAGTTTCTTTCTTTCTAACATTGCTTCTAGTGTGTCCTAAGCCAAGACAAGGTGGTCTTCATTAGGACAAAAGGATTAGAAGTGATTTTAGAAGGCTAAAGAAAAATAGAAAGGAAGGAAAGCAAGCCATTAGAGTTCTTTAGAAGAATTCTGCATTAAGGATCAAAAGTCTTTGGAGCTAAAGTCTTGATCAAGTTTTCGTGTGGATCACCATTGGAGGGCGGACACTTGGACGCCTCGTAGAGATTGTACACTTTGGATTAGCGTTTGAGGTATTCTACTAATTCTGCATTTATTTTATATTATTTGATTGTAATCATTAAGGTGATCTAGGCTTAAAAGGGTTTCATGCATAGGGATTTTATTAAGAAAATTTTAAAATCCCTAGCTTCCGCTGCCCATTATGACATGCTAGAACCCTTCAGTGGTATCAGAGCTATCCTTAATTGGTTCAATCAAATAATAATGCATGATGTATGATTATTAATTTACTATGAGATAGTAATGTCATATGCTTAATGAAATGCTGAAATATATGATTCATATATGATATGATATGTAATAAAATGTCATGATATGAAATTTTCCATATGAAAATATGTTGAAGCATGTTAATTAGTTGCTTATGATTTATACATGCTATGAGATAGCTATGATGCATGATAGCTTATTTTAGATATGTTAAATATATGTTACAATTAAAGAATGTGCTAGAGACTAGTAAGCCCTCAATAAAAATTATATTAAGTCATAGTGTTAAAAAATTTTGAGCTAACCCATTCTAGAACAATTAATCTAATTGGTGTCTAAGGAAAGCACTAAAGGTGGTTACTTAATTAGGACCTTACTCTTTGAGTAAGGGGAGCCTCCCACCTGCTTACCTGGCCAATTGTTTGATTGTCTATTATGGATAAGCTTAATATTGATATAATACTATTGATAGCCTTCCTTCATGCCTCGATATTATTATGTCAAGATCCATGCTAGTTTGTTGTGCTAACACAAAACTTGCAATGGGGACTGATGTTATACTGTCTTGGTGCATTAAGATGCTTATGGCATATTTTAATATATTGCCTTGTTGTGCAACCACAAGGGCAATATTATTCGAATATGACTATATGGAAATGAAGGGTTTGACTTAACTAAAATATTATTGTTTGTTGTGCTAACACAAGGCAATAAGTATTTTAAGAGGACAAGATAAAGTTGAGAATTGCATGAGATGCAATCGGAAAGAGTTTCCTACCTTTGAACTCATAAAGGTTTGTTGTGTAACCACAAGGCTTTTTATGATGAATTAGGATCTCAACCCTACTAAGAAAAATTATATTTTCACGTTTATCATAGGAGAGGGCTATGATATTCGATAAAAATAGTAGGAGACAAATTAGATTAAAGTCCTTATCTAGTTGCAAACATGTCATCATGATTGGTCTGCTTATATTAGTTATGTTCTTGCATATGTAGAATTATTAAATGGCTCTTCACTTTCACTAAGAGGCATCTTAGATGCCAACAAGTTGACCGGACCAAACTATGTGGACTGGTTGAGGAATTTAAAGATAGTACTCACTCAGGAGAAAATTTTCTATATACTTGAAACCCCTGATCTTGGAGATCTAGGGGATGATGCTACAGAAGAGGAGGTTGCTACACATAAGATGTGGAAAAATGACAGTTTGACTGTCAAATGTATCATACTTGCCTCTATGAGTAATGAATTACAGAGGCAACATGAAGGCATGGACACTCAATCCATACTTCTCAATTTAAAAGAGTTGTATGGAGAACAAAGCAGGACTGCTAGGTATGAGATATCTAAGCAGTTGTTCCGTGCTAAAATGAATGAAGGAACTCCAGTGCAAAACCATGTTCTTATGGTTATAGACTTAATCACTAGATTAAGTCAATTAGGTTTTGCTATGGATAGTGAGCTCAGTCAGGATTTGATCCTGCAATCACTGCCTGATTCATTCTCTCAGTTTGTTGTGAACTTTCACATGAACAAGCTGAACACCTCCCTGCCCGAGCTGTTAAATATGCTCAAAACAGCTGAAGGCCATATTAAGAAGGATAAAGGTCCACTCCTTCTTATAGATGGCACCTCTAAGAGAAAATTGGGCAATAAGGGTTCTAAGAAACGATTGAACCCTAAGAGTAGCATCAAAAAGAAAAAAGGAAAGAAAAACTCCGGATCAAGTACCTGTTTTCATTGCGGCAAAGCTGGCCACTGGAAAAGGAATTGCAAGAGTTTTCTTGCAAGTATGAAGACCGATGCAAGAGTTGCATCAAAAGGTATGTTTATGTTACATGCCAACTTGTCATTAAGTTCTTCAAATTCAAATTCATGGGTATTGGATACCGGCTGTGGTTTTCACATTTGCAAATCTTTGCATGGACTACAGAAAATTAAAATTTTGAAGAAAGGTGACTTCGAGCTGTATGGCGCTGGAGGAGAGTCCATCCAGGCTGAAGCTGTTGGAACCTACAACTTGGAGTTACCTTCGGGAGAGCTCCTACAATTAGAAGATTATTATTATATGCCCAAAATTATTAGAAATGTAATTTCCATTCCTTTGTTGTTAAAGAAAGGATTTGAAATTAATGGAAAGGGCAATGGTTGCTCTATTTATTTTTCTAATAAGCATCTTTGCAATGGCATTATGAAAAATGGTCTTCTTGTTTTATTACTTAATGACAATGTCTTTCATATTAATAAAAGCAATAAAAGAAAGAGAGAGGAAGTAAATAACACCCTTCTTTGGCATTGCCGACTTGGTCACATAAGTGAATCAAGAATCAACAAGTTATACAAAGAAGAGTTCTTTGATCCTTATGATTATGAATCATTAGGAACTTGTGAATCTTGTCTTATGGGTAACATGACTAAGTCTCCATTCACTGGACATGGAGAAAGGGCAAGTGAGTTATTAGGACTTATACACACAGATGTATGTGGTCCTATGACAACTCCAGCTAGAGGTGGATACTCTTACTTCATCACATTCACTGATGATTTATCAAGGTTCGGATATGTGTATCTTATGAAACATAAATCCGAAGCTTTTGATAAGTTTAAAGAGTATCAAAGTATGGTTAAAAAACAAACCGGAAAGTGTATTAAAATCCTTCGATCTGATCGAGGAGGTGAATACCTTTCTAGTGAGTTTTTAAATCATCTTAAAGAAAAGGGCATTCTCTCTGAATGGACACCTCCGTATACGTCACAATTAAATGGTGTAGCTGAACGGAGGAATCGTACTTTATTAGATATGGTACGGTCCATGATGTGCTTTACTGATCTTCCTATTTCCTTCTGGGGTTTTGCCCTAGAGACTGCTGCACTAATATTAAACAGGGTACCTTCTAAGTCTGTACCTAGCACTCCATATGAGATATGGAGAGGAAAGAAGCCTAATCTTAAGTATCTTAAGATATGGGGTTGTCAAGCTTATGTCAAAAGAAATTTTGGACACAAGCTAAGTGCTAGATCAGATAAATATATTTTTGTAGGTTATCCTAAAGATAGTATAGGATACATCTTCTATCATTCTACCGAACAAAAAGTTTTTGTAGGTAGGCATGCCATTTTCTTAGAAAAAGAGTTTATCTTAGAAAAGGGCAAGGATAGAAAAATAGAACTTGAAGAAGTTCAAGACCTACAAATAGAAACACAAGAAATTCTTCAACCAGATGTACCTATTGATGAGGTACAACCACAACACACATCTCCTCTCCGAAGGTCAGATAGAGTGCGAAGAGCACCTGAGAGGTATGGGTTCATCATTGAGAATGATGAAGCCCACATTGTTCAGAATAATGATCCTCTGACCTATTCGGAAGCTGTCATGAGTAGTGACTCTGACAAATGGCTAGAAGCCATGAAATCTGAAATAGATTCTATGTATACCAACCAAGTATGGACTTTGGTTGATGCACCAGAGGGTGTAAACCCTATAGGTTGCAAATGGGTCTATAAGAAAAAGATTGGAGCAGATGGCCAAGTAGAAACCTACAAGGCTAGATTGGTGGCAAAAGATTTCAGGCAAAAGCAAGGAATTGACTATGATGAAACTTTTTCGCCAGTAGCTATGCTCAAATCTATTCGGATTTTGCTTGCAATAGCTGCATACTATGATTATAAAATCTGGCAGATGGATGTCAAAACCGCCTTCCTTAATGGTTATCTTGAGGAAGAAGTTTACATGACACAGCCAGAAGGATTTGTCTCAAGTAAGAGAGCAAATCAAGTATGCAAGCTTAAGAGATCCATTTATGGATTAAAGCAAGCATCGAGGAGTTGGAACATCCGTTTTGATACAACAGTCAAAGAGTTTGGTTTTATCAAAAATGTGGATGAACCATGTGTGTACAAGAAGACTAGTGGGAGTGCCATTGTCTTCTTAATATTGTATGTAGATGACATACTGATCATTGGAAATGATATTCTAATGTTACAATCGGTCAAGACTTGGCTGTCAAAAAGCTTTTCCATGAAAGACTTGGGAGAAGCATCCTATATACTTGGTATAAAGATCTATAGGGATAGATCTAAAAGGATGCTAGGCTTGTCCCAGTCTAGGTACATAGATAATGTGCTGAAAAGATTCAGTATGGAAGAAAGTAAAAGAGGTTATTTGCCTATGAGTCATGGCATACGTCTCTCTAAGAAGATGTCTCCTAAGACATCTGAAGAGAGGAATAGAATGAATTCTATTCCCTATGCTTCGGCAATAGGATCGATTATGTATGCTATGCTATGTACTAGGCCTGATGTTGCTTATGCCTTAGGCATAACAAGTAGATTTCAGGCTGATCCAGGAGAGGATCATTGGATAGCTGTGAAAAATATTCTTAAGTACTTGAGAAGGACTAAAGATATTTTTCTAGTTTATGGAGGATCTGAGTTGAAACTAGAAGGATTTTCTGATTCTAGTTTTCAATCAGATCCAGATGATAGCAAGTCCACTTCAGGGTATGTCTTTACCCTAAATGGTGGTGCAGTGAGCTGGAAGAGTTCCAAACAGCAAACTGTAGCTGACTCAACTACTGAGGCAGAATACATTGCTGTAAGTGAAGCCGCTAAGGAAGCTGTCTGGATGAAGAAGTTCATCTCTGAGTTAGGAGTAGTTCCCGAGATTGCTGGACCAGTCCCAGTTTATTGTGATAACACTGGAGCTGTTGCTCAAGCGAAGGAACCAAGGTCTCATCACAAATCCAAGCACATTCTAAGACGCTTCCATCTTGTTCGAGAGATTGTCGAGAGACAAGACATAGTCATTGAACGAGTAGACACCAAGAACAACCTAGCAGACCCGTTCACTAAAGCTTTACCACAACAGCAGTTCGATCGCCACCTCGATTGTATGGGGATAAAATATAAGAGCGATTGGCTTTAGTGCAAGTGGGAGATTGAAAGAGTAGATGCCCTACAAGCCAATTGCAATATGTATTGCGAAGGGTTTTTCTTTTGATTTGTCCAAATCATGTACATGACATTTAAATATGAATAAAGGCATTATATTTTATCATATGCTGTTGATTATATTTATGATAAACTCCTTAGATTAGGGCAATGGTTTTAAGACTATGATGAGATCATACTAGTGAGACTTAAAATTCTAAAATCCTAATCTTAAATATTCCCAGTCATTGGTACATTGAGTCGGGGATCAATGATTACCGGAAAGACTAGCATGTCTTATGTATGCTCGATGCAGAGGATGATTGATCTCACAATCATTTGTGTGGAGACACTAATACAAAGATATGGGTGCTCATTAGAAGAATGAGTTCACTGAATTGACCTACAAAGAGAAATCTTATGAAGTCTTACTTACATGTCAAAAGATGATTCTCTTAGTGGGAGTTGTGCAACTGATCCTTTGACCTGAGATCACCATGGTATCTTGTGCACATGAACCTATGTTTTGGTTTACACTCATTCATGACAATAAGTTATGTACGAGGTCTTCTGGATATGGTGGATTGTGTACGAAGATTATGAGTAGGTCAACAAGGAATTAATCACTTCTAGTAAGAGAAGATAGCATTCTATTTATTCTAATCATATGATAATTCAGGAAGCCTTTGATCAAAGCAGAATGAAAATTAGAAAGAGTTTCTAATGTTTTATTATTTGAATTATCATTAAAAGATTGAGAAAAATATGAATATGAAATTGAGTTTGACATATATTCATACTCATATACATATTTGGGATGCAGTTTGATTAAAGGATTGAATTGCATGGTAACTTGCCACTGAAGGGTATTTTTGGTATTTCTACCAAATTCCATATTTTCCGGGTAGACATGACACGTTGCTAGACGTCAATCTTGTCTTATAGGTTTGATCGAACTAAAGAGTTTAATTCGATCATCAATTAGAAAGGATTCTAATTGTTAAGTTCGGGTTCGCGCAGTTTGGACTTAAATCGATTAGAAGAGTTCTAATCAAGTTGGGTCAACTCGCACTCACACCTATTGCTGGCTAAGTATGGAACCCAATGGGTCACACACAAGAAAACTTATCAAGGGTCTAATTGGATTAGATCATGTTTGCAAGATAAACATCCTAGCAGGTGTTGCAAACCTTAGCTCCTAATTCGAACTGGATTCGAATCTGATTCGAATTGGATTCGAATCTGATTCTTAATTGATCTAATTTGATTAGATCATATTCTAATATGGGTTAGCCAAGAGTTGGCACCTAAATTGGCTTGATTTGAGTCTAATTGGATTAGATTTGATAAAACATTTAATTTTGACCGTTGGATCAACATTTGGATGAAGAGAAGGATCAAATGGATGGCGCCATGGATTAGAGCCATTGGATCTTCATCATGGGATGATGGGAGATCATGATCTCGTGATGGACTTGTGATATTGACTTAGTCAACATCAGATGGCGTGAGAAAGAAGGGAATACGGTGAATTTAGAATGGCTCCTCATGAAGAAGTGCCACTTGGATTGGATAAAGATGACACGTCATCATATCCTAACTACTTTCCCTTCAACCGCATCATTCTCTCTCTCCTTCTTTCTTATGGCGCCACCAATAAGGGCCTTTGGATCATCATCTAGCCTTGATCAATGGTTGAGAATGCTCCCTATTTTTCATGCATGAATGGATGGCTACAATGCATCCGTACGCCATCTATAAATAGGGAATGCTCCCGGTGTTTTCAAATCATCGGAAATCAATCCAACTCTCTCTCTCTCATATCCCTTCTTTCTTACATTAGTTTCTTTCTTTCTAACATTGCTTCTAGTGTGTCCTAAGCCAAGACAAGGTGGTCTTCATTAGGACAAAAGGATTAGAAGTGATTTTAGAAGGCTAAAGAAAAATAGAAAGGAAGGAAAGCAAGCCGTTAGAGTTCTTTAGAAGAATTCTGCATTAACGATCAAAAGTCTTTGGAGCTAAAGTCTTGATCAAGTTTTCGTGTGGATCACCATTGGAGGGCGGACACTTGGACGCCTCGTAGAGATTGTACACTTTGGATTAGCGTTTGAGGTATTCTACTAATTCTGCATTTATTTTATATTATTTGATTGTAATCATTAAGGTGATCTAGGCTTAAAAGGGTTTCATGCATAGGGACTTTATTAAGAAAATTTTAAAATCCCTAGCTTCCGCTGCCCATTATGACATGCTAGAACCCTTCATCCTATTCCAAGTAGGAATCCCAGTCCTACTCCAACTAGGATTCCCAGTCCTAATCCAATTAGGACTCTAGGAATCCTACCCAAAGTAGGATTCTTGTTTCAAGTCCAATTAATTAATTCCCTTTTCTTCTTCAACTTCTTATCAATCAAATTGATTACTTGTGATTCCTAATCACGATTTCAACCATCGGATCGGTCAATACTTCTAGTGTGTGTGACCCCATAGGTTCTATTCTGACTGGTAGTGAGATATATTGTGATCTCTATCACTATATCATTGAAAACTCCTTTCAATGGGTTGGAACGATTCCAACTCAACTCATTAGGGTTTATCGATCATCAAGATAATCCCTATGAGTCCCACCATCCACCAGTGACACCTAGCAGCATGTAGTGGCTACCCAGCAGAATGGAATGATGAACCTCTAGGTGCAGTTAACATGTGATACAGTCCTACTATCGTGGATCCCTACAGGACGGAGGTCATGGACAACTCGTCAAACCCCATCGTCTGTCATATGTCAAGATTTGTTCGACTTGAGTTCGATAGTGGAAAACTCTTTTTCACTTTATATTACTGCCCTGGCCAAGGTCTTAGAACTCAGTCTAACAAATCACATAGGATCACTCCTCTTCTATCAAGGTCGATAGATTCCTTATAGGTGCATACCCTACTCCTACAGTGAACTTACTGCAGCCAATCTACACTGCATGGACCCATATGGCTAGAGACCATGTATGTGTGCAGTCAAACTACAATAACCTCACTGTGAGTAGCCGAAGCACCGCAGGTCAAAGGACCAGTCACACTACTGCAACATCAAGCAAGTCACTGACGAGTGGATAGACATCCAAGTGACTTCTTGTCTTGGTCACGCTCAGTACCCTTGTTCTCTAACAAGCACCTACACTATCACTTCAGTGTCCCTACACTGTGGACTCAAGTCTCGTCCATCCAGAAGGAAAGTGATCTGTGCACTGATCGGATCGATCACCGTCCTCGTGATGATCCATTGATCAGGAGCATTTAGAAATTAATCACCAATGATACATGCCTTAAATTCTCAACTCTTGAGAATATGTATCATCATCTTATTAATTCCTTGGACGATTCATAGACACATAAATAATATGAATGAAAAGATGCCTTTTATTTATTCAATAATAAATAGTCAAGTACAAAATTATGTCCCTAGAATCAACAATGTGTCAGCCAAATTGGCTTCTAGGGCATATATCTAACAATCTCCCACTTGCACTAAAGCCAATTGGTCATATATCTTAGGCCCATCTTCTCAAGGTGGGCTTCAGTCTTTTGCTGACTCAGCTGCTTAGTGAACGGGTCTGCCACGTTATCCGCGGAGTCTACTCTCTGCACCTCTACATCATAGTCGCGTATGAAATGGAAGCGCCGCTCTATGTGCTTGGACTTCTGATGAGACCATGGCTCCATAGCTAGTGCTATGGTGCCAATGTTATCACAGTAAAGTGTTATGGCATCTGATGACATTACACCTAACTCTGCAATTAACTTTTAATCAGAAGGTTTCTACTGCACCCTTAGATACGGCTTAACATTCAGCTTCTAAGATAGAATCTATAATGATCGGTTGTTTGGAACTCTTCCAATTTACTGAATCACAATTGCACATATTCTGATGTAGACTTTCTATCATCAATATGTGTGCATCCTTCTACCTTCAACTCTGATCTTCTTCCAAAGACCAAGAACATGTCCTTAGTTCTTCTCAAGTACTTAAGACTGTTCTTCACAGCTATCCAGTGCTTCTTGCCTGGATCCGACTGATATCTGCTTGTGACACTCACAGCAAGAGCTATATCAGGTCGTGTACACAGCATGGCATACATGAGGCTTCCTATTGCCGATGCATAGAAAATCTTGCTCATGCGTTGAATCTCTTCAGATGTGTTGGGGCACATCTTCTTGGAGAGATGAATTCCATGCCTAAAGGGGTAAGAGACCCCTCTTGGAGTTTTCCATGCTGAACTTCTTCAGCACCCCCTCTATGTACATCTTCTGTGAAAGGCCAAGCATCCTTTTAGATCTATCTCTATAGACCTTTATTCCCAAAATATAGGATGCTTCCCCAAGGTCTTTCATGGAGAATTCTTTTGACAACCAGACCTTGACCGAGGTTAGCATGGAAATATCATTCCCAATCAGGAGAATGTCATCTACGTACAGTACGAGAAAAACGACAGCACTCCCACTAACCTTTTTGTAAACACACGGTTCCTCTTCGTTTTTGATGAAATCAAACGTTTTGATTGCGTCATCGAAACGAGTGTTCCTACTCCGAGATGCTTGCTTTAGTCCATAGATGAACTTTTGCAGCTTGCAGACCTTGTGATCTCCATCACTGGAAGTGAAACCCAAAGGCTGTTCCATATAGATATCTTCATCAAGATATCCATTTAGGAAAGCAGTTTTCACATCCATCTGCCAGATTTCATAATCATGAAATGCTGCAATGGCAAGCAATGTTCGGATGGATTTTAGCATGGCTACAGGTGAAAAGGTCTCCTGATAGTCAATGCCCTCGCGCTGACTATACCCTTTTGCCACAAGCCTTGCCTTATAGGTCTCTACCTCTCCATCCGAACCTATCTTCCTTTTGTAGATCCATTTGCATCCAATAGGTACAATACCTTCTGGTGGGTCTACTAAGGTCCAGACTTGGTTGGAATGCATGGAGTCTATCTCCGACTTCATAGCTTCCTGCCATTTCTCGAAATCGATATCAGATATCGCCTCGTTGTAGGTTTTGGAATCCTGTATGTGATCCCTATCTCCCACTAGGAACATTTCCTCGGTATCCTCTTCTAGTATACCTAAGTATCTATTGGGAGGATGGGAGACCCTACTAGATCTACGAGGTGGTCGAGGGACATCGTGTACTGGCTCTGTATGAATGGGTTCAATAGGATCCATGACTCGTTGCTTTTCAGAGATTTTCTCTTCAAGCTCAATTTTCCTCTCACTGCCTCTATCAAGGATAAACTGATTTTCCAAGAAGATGGCATGACGGCTCACAAACACATTGTGATCCTCTGAGACGTAAAAATTGTATCCTAATGACTCTTTAGGATATCCTATAAAACGAGCACTTATGGTCCTAGCCTCTAACTTGTCCGCCTGTAGTCGCTTGACGTGGGCCGGACATCCCCAAATCTTGAGATGACCCAGACTTAGTTTCTTACCATGCCATATCTCATACGGTGTGGTAGGAACGGATTTAGAGGGAACTCTATTCAATAAATAAATCGCTGTGAGTAAGGCATCTCCCCAAAGGAACATAGGTAAATCAGTGAAGCTCATCATGGACCTGACCATATCCAATAGGGTCCGATTCCTCCTCTCTGACACCCCGTTGAGTTGAGGTGTACCCGGAGGTGTCCATTGTGAGACTATGCCGTTTTCTTTGAGATAGTTCCGGAATTCCCCACTAAGGTATTCTCCTCCTCGATCTGATCGAAGAGCCTTAAGAGGTTTTCCAGTTTGTTTTTCTACTTCATTCTTGAACTCTTTGAACTTTTCAAAAGACTCAGACTTGTGTCTCATAAGATACACATACCCATACCGTGAGTAATCATCGGTAAAGGTAATGAAGTAAGAATAACGTCCCCTGGCTAGCACATCGAATGGGCCACATACATCTGTATGTACTAGGGCAAGTAATTCAGTGGTCCTCTCCCCATGTCCTACAAAGGGCAGTCTTGCCATTTTTCCTTGAAGACAGGACTCGCAAACTGGATATGACTCGGAAGTCAATGAGCCTAAAAGCCCATCTTTATCCATTTTGTTCATTCTGTCTTCTCCAATATGGCCAAGCCTGAGGTGCCACAAATATCTTTGGTTTATCTCATCTCTGGATCTTTTGGATCCTTTGGCACTCACATCTTGCTTGGTAACATTCACAGATACATCCATATGTAAATGATAGAGACTGTCAATCATGAAACCACGTGCGACTATTTTATTTCTCAAATAAATAGAACAGCAGTCTTTGTCAAATGTAAAAACATGACCTTCCTGTGCTAGACATGAAACAGAAATCAAATTTCTGCTAGCAACAGGTACATAATAGCAGTCTCTAAGTATTAAACTAAATCCAGACGGTAGTCGCAGATGGTAGGTGCCCACAGCCACAGCAGCAACTTTTGCCCCGTTGCCAACCCGAAGGGTTACCGCACCTTCCGCCAGCCTTCTACTTTCCTTTAGACCCTGCATGGTAGTGCACAAATGAGCACTAGAACCAGAATCTATAACCCAACTAGAAGTAGAAGAAACCGTTAGATTAGTTTCAATTATGAGCAAGTCTATACCTTCTGAAGGTATGTCACCTTTCTTGTTCTTTAGGCTCTCGAGGTATGAAGGACAGTTTCTCTTCCAGTGGCCTTCGACATTGCAGTGGAAACATTTTCCTTTGTCGTTAGCCATTTTCTTTTGAACTTCCTTCTTTTGCTTCTTAGCAGGCTTCTTTTTCTTCCAAGTAGACTTTCTCTTGGAACCAGAAGTCAACTCAGCAGTAAGGACATTGCCCCTTGAACCTTTCAAGGCTCCCTCAGCAGTTACCAACATGTTGATTAGTTCAGTCTTAGTGCATTCAATCTTATTCATGTGGTAGTTTACTATAAACTGACCAAATGAATCAGGAAGTGACTGTAGGATCAAATCCACTTGTAATTCCTTGTGCATGTCCATTCCGAGCTTCTCAAGCTCCTCTAGGTCCTTGATCATGGTCAGACCGTGATCATGGACAGACTGCCCTTCGCGCATCTTCGCTTTGAAAAGCCTCTTGGACACTTCAAAACGAGCTGTGCGACTCTGCTCACCATACAACTCTTGCAGGTGTGCCAGTATGTCCCTAGCAGTCTTTATATTTTCATGCTGGCATTGGAGTTTATTAGACATGGATGCCATCATATAGCATTTTACTCTAATGTCATCATCCAACCACTTTTTATGCAACTCACGCTGAACATCAGTAGGACGTGCTGGTAGTGTGGGGATATCTGAATCGAGTATGTAGCCTATCTTCTCACAGTCCAAAACTATTTTGAGATTTCTAAGCCAGTCTTTGTAATTGGTTCCAGTCAGTCGGTTGGTCTCAAGAATACGGGTCAGAGGGTTTGAAGCCGACATTGTATATGCAGAGAGTAAAGATTCTAGTTAGACTTTTGTACTTGATCCTAATCTGTTCTAAGGTCTTTTAGAACAAATGTAACTCCCACTATTTTCTCGAATCCCTCACACTCCCCTGGTAGGAAAACGGAAATCCTACACGACTAGGGTTTCTAGTGGGTACTGCGGTCCCACCAATTTACATGCCACCTCACCTAACAGTTATTGGTGACACATAGATGGATGAGTGTACAACTCTTGTACAATGCTTCTCAAGCATGTTGCAGTGTAACTTGGTCTCTAAGCCATGAAGACCTCACCTAACAGTTATTGGTCCCATTTCTTAGTTAAGTCAGACCCACCGTATAACCGTAGGAATAAAGTCGTCATTGGGTCCTCACCTAACAGTTATTGGTGCCCAACCCCACCTTTACCCTACAACATCTCATGTCTATAGAGAGGTCCAGCCCCCCGATGCAACTTGACCACTGTGTCCAGCCGAGACAAATCAACATCAGAAAGGCCTTAGCAGCTCTACTACAGTGGAAGACCTATTGACTTAATATTGGTTAATCAGGTCTTAGTGTTTGCAACTTGAGCCCTTCATAAGAGGTAATCGAACAATTGGCCAGGTAAGCAGGTGGGAGGCTCCCCTTACTCAGAGAGTAAGGTCCTAATTAAGTAACCACCTTTCATGCTTTCCTAGACACCAATTAGATCAATTAATCTAATATGACTTGCTCATGTCGGTTCACTCTCGACTTGATTGAGGAGGTTTTGATTTAGGTCTCAATTGGGTTTGCTACATCACATGTAAACCTATCTACCCGACTCGCATTCACATCTCATGCAAACGGTACATCACAGGCAGTTATAATCGTAGCATCAAATAAAGTTAAACTTTAAATAGGTGATGATCATGGATTCTAATTAGGTCGTATTACAAGCACATGCACATCAATCGATCAAGTGGTCTTCAACTCTTGAATTGGTTCTAAGCCACCTTGATTTGATCCTTGATCAACTCTTGATCCCATCGCCATCAACCGCTTAGATCACCTTTCATCTCATGCCTTTGCTTCAACTTGATCGTTGATGTACATCACATCACAGAAATACAACCAGATGTAAAATAAAAATAAAAATAAATTACATCTCCTTTTGGGAGGCACGCAGGCCTCTCAAAACATCAAATAAGATGCATGCAAGCATCTGAAAAATTACATGACATCGCAGATCACATCGCAGGTCATTACATTTGATACCAAAAGGGGTTGAATCCTATGATCATCACCGTATGCAACAATTATAATTTTCAGATCTGAAAACTAACTGATTGTATCATGACATAGGTCGCTGATCATGCTAATCATGATTCTAAACTTTGTAATCCCATTAACAATGCAATTAGAATCATCTTTTTATCACATAAAAATCAGCATGCAAAAAATCAGCACCCCTGAAAAATCTGCATGCAGAATTTTTCAGCATGCATGATCATTCAATTTTCAGATCTAATAAGCCTTTAGATAATTAATTCTTACCTTAACCTACGAAGCCTAGGCTCTGATACCACTGTTGGGAACCCGCCCATGCCGCTGATATTTCAAAACAAAAATCAGATGGCAGCGGAATCGGCATGCACGGGTTCGACGTTCATCGCATGAACGTTGTTTCTAGACCTTTCGTAATTAGGTAAGAATTAAAACTTTTAAAACTATTAGGAAGATCAAATCTTCACCTTGCGCGGGTAGATGATCACCGCAAATCTGAATTCGTGGTTTTGGAAGAGGGTTCGCTTGAAGCCGTTCAAACGTCCAGCCTCTACGGGTATCCACACGAAGCAGGATCCGATCCAAGCTCTCTATCTCACCGGGGTGCTAGCTCCCTTGCAGAGATAGCTTTTGATGGCTGATCTCCTCTCTTTCAATCAACCCTTGATTGTGCTTGAGAGGAGGAAGAAGAAGGATGAAGATGGGAAGAAGATCAAAAGCCCCTGCAGCCTTCTTCTTTTTCCATGCGTTGGAGCCAAGGAAGAAGACCAAGAGGAGGGAGACGCCTCCTCTTCTTTTCCCTTTGCTGATGGCGGCTGAACCAAGGAGAGATGGAGAGGGGGTGGCCACGTGATGAAGAGGAGAAAGGTCCATCTAGGGCGCCGGCCCTAGTCCTCCTTTAATAAGGATGAAGGGCTCCTACAAGTTAGGAGCCCTTGACTACTTTCCAAGAGGGGGCGCCGGCCCCCCTTCTCTCTTCATGTCGCACCAACTAAGTGAAGAGGGGCTGATGCCCCTCTTACTTGGTTAACCCAATCCTCTTCCAAAAAGAATTAGGTGCCTCTCTCATAGTTTAATCCTAATCTAATTAGGATTAGCCAAATTTGGGTTCAATCTACGCTAGTCCTAATCCAATTAGGACTTGAATGAATCATGACTTAATTGAACTCTTCAATCCTAATCCAATTAGGAGTCATGTTGATTCATTAGATTAATAATTAATTTAGACTTAAGGAATCCTAATCCAATTAGGATTTGTTTAATTTTAGTCCTAATCCAATTAGGACTTTATTTGAATTCGAAGTCCTAATCCAATTAGGATTTCTAGGAATCCTACTCCAAGTAGGAATCCAATTTTAATTCAAAGTTTCTAATCTCATTAGGATTGTAGGAATCCTATTCCAAGTAGGAATCCCAGTCCTACTCCAACTAGGATTCCCAGTCCTAATCCAATTAGGACTCTAGGAATCCTACCCAAAGTAGGATTCTTGTTTCAAGTCCAATTAATTAATTCCCTTTCCTTCTTCAACTTCTTATCAATCAAATTGATTACTTGTGATTCCTAATCACGATTTCAACCATCGGATCGGTCAATACTTCTAGTGTGTGTGACCCCATAGGTTATATTCTGACTGGTAGTGAGATATATTGTGATCTCTATCACTATATCATTGAAAACTCCTTTCAATGGGTTGGAACGATTCCAACTCAACTCATTAGGGTTTATCGATCATCAAGATAATCCCTATGAGTCCCACCATCCACCAGTGACACCTAGCAGCATGTAGTGGCTACCCAGCAGAATGGAATGATGAACCTCTAGGTGCAGTTAACATGTGATACAGTCCTACTATCGTGGATCCCTACAGGACGGAGGTCATGGACAACTCGTCAAACCCCATCGTCTGTCGTATGTCAAGATTTGTTCGACTTGAGTTCGATAGTGGAAAACTCTTTTTCACTTTATATTACTGCCCTGGCCAAGGTCTTAGAACTCAGTCTAACAAATCACATAGGATCACTCCTCTTCTATCAAGGTCAATAGATTCCTTATAGGTGCATACCCTACTCCTACAGTGAACTTACTGCAGCCAATCTACACTGCATGGACCCATATGGCTAGAGACCATGTATGTGTGCAGTCAAACTACAATAACCTCACTGTGAGTAGCCGAAGCACCGCAGGTCAAAGGACCAGTCACACTACTGCAACATCAAGCAAGTCACTGACGAGTGGATAGACATCCAAGTGACTTCTTGTCTTGGTCACGCTCAGTACCCTTGTTCTCTAACAAGCACCTACACTATCACTTCAGTGTCCCTACACTGTGGACTCAAGTCTCGTCCATCCAGAAGAAAAGTGATCTGTGCACTGATCGGATCGATCACCGTCCTCGTGATGATCCATTGATCAGGAGCATTTAGAAATTAATCACCAATGATACATGCCTTAAATTCTCAACTCTTGAGAATATGTATCATCATCTTATTAATTCCTTGGATGATTCATAGACACATAAATAATATGAATGAAAAGATGCCTTTTATTTATTCAATAATAAATAGTCTAGTACAAAATTATGTCCCTAGAATCAACAATGTGTCAGCCAAATTGGCTTCTAGGGCATATATCTAACAGTATTTATAAGAAGGGTTAGTGGGAGGGCTATTGTATTCTTCGTATTGTACATGGATAATATTCTTCCAATTGAAAATGGTGTTCCCATGCTAACTTAGGTCAAGGTTTGGTTGTCTAAGGATTTCTCCATAAAAGACTTTGGAAAGGCATCCTATATTTTGGAAATTAAGGTCTATAGAGATAGATCTAAAAGGATGCTTGTCCTGTCATAGAATATTACATAGAGGGAGTGCTGAAGAGGTTCGGCATGGAAACCTCTAAAAGAGGATTATTACCCCTTAGGCATGAGAAAAATCTCTCCAAGAAGATATGCCCCAACACATTTGAAGAGATTCAGCGGATGAGCAAGATCCCTTATGCTTCGGCTATAAGGAGCCTCATGTATACCATGCTATGTACGTGATATGATATAGTATATGCTGTGAGTGTCACGAGCATATATCAGTCAAATCCAGGCAAGAAGCACTGGATAGCTATGAAGAACAGTCTTAAGTACTTGAGAAGACTAAGGACATGTTCTTGGTCTTTGGAAGAAGATAACAGTTGAAGGTAGAAGGATGCACACATATTGATGATAGAAAGTCTACATCAGAATATGTGCAATGGTGGTTCAGTAAATTGGAAAAGTTCCAAACAACCGATCATTGTAGATTCTACCTTAGAAGGTAAATGCTAAGCCGTCTCTAAGGGTGTAGTGGAAACCTTTTGGTTTAAAAGTTCATTGCAGAATTAGGTGTAATGTCAACAGATGCCATAGTACTCTTCTGCAATAACAAAGGCACCATAGCACTAGCTAAGGAGCCAAAGGTCTCATCAGAAACCGAAGCACATAGAGCGGCGGTTTAACCTAATAAGTGACTACCTCGAAAAGAAATAAGTAGAGGATCAAAGAGTAGACTCCACAGAAAATGTGGTAGACCCATTCACTAAGCAGATAAGTCAGCAGAAAAACTGAAACGCATCTTGAGAAGATGGGGCTTAGGTTTATTGCTAATTGGCTTTAGTGCAAGTGGGAGATTGTTAGAAGTATGCCCTAGAAGCCAATTTAGCTGACGCATTATTTTATTCTGGAACATAATTTGTACTTGACCTATTAAGTTGGGCATTCTTTTCATTCATGTTCTTATGTGTCCATGAATCGTCCAAGGAATTAATAAGATGATGACGCATATTCTCAAGAGTTGAGAATTTGAGGCATGTGTCATTGGTGATTAATTTCTGAATTGCTCCTGATCGATGGATCATCACGAGGACGGTGATTGATCCGCTGAGATTAGTGCACATATTGCCTTCTTTGATGGACGAGTCTTGAGTCCACAGTGTAGGGACACTGGAGCAATTGTGCAAGTGCTTGTTAGAGAACAAGGGTACTGAGCGTAACCAAGACAAGAAGTCACTTGGATGTCTATCCACTCGTCAGTGACTTGCTTGATGTTGCAGTAGTGTGACTGGTCCTTTGACCTGCGGTGCTTCGGCTACTCACAGTGAGGTTATTGTAGTTTGACTGCACGAATACATGGTCTCTAGACATATGGGTCCACGCAGTGTAGATTGGCTGCAGTAGGTTCACTGTAGGAGTAGGGTATGCACATATATGGAATTTATCGACCTTGATAGATAAGGAGAGATCCTATGTGATTTATAAGACTGAGTTCGTAAGACCTCGGCGGGGCCGTATACATAGTGGAGAAAGAGTTTTCCACTCTCGAACTTAAGTCGAATAAATCTTGACATATGACATACGAAGGAGTTTGACGAGTTGTCCATGACCTCCGTACTGTAGGGATCCCACGATAGTAGGACTGTATCATACAATAACTGCACCTAGAGGTTCATTATTCCATTCAGCTGGGTAGCCACTACATGCTGCTAGGTGTCACTGGTGGATGGTGAGACTCACAGGAAATTTCTCGATGATCGATAAACTCTAATTGAGTTGAGTTGTAACTGTTCCAATCCATTGAAAGGAGTTTTCAATGATATTGTGATAGAGATTGCAATATATCTCACTACCAGTCAGAATAGAACCTATGGGGTCACACACACTAGAGGTATTGACCGATTCGATGGTTGAAATGTGATTATGAATCACGAGTAATCAATTCGATTGATAATAAGTTGAGAAGGAACAATGAGAATTGATTAATTGGCTTAAAACACGAATCCTACTTGGAGTAGGATTTCTGGAATCCTAATTGGATTAGGACTAGGAGTCCTGCTTGGAGTAGGACTGGGAGTCCTACTTTGAGTAGGATTCCTACAATCCTAATTGAATTAGGATTTTGAATTCAATTTGGATTCCTACTTAGAATAGGATTCCTAGGAGTCCTAATTTGATTAGGACTTCGGATTCAAAGTCGAGTCCTAATTGGAGTAGCACTAAATTATGTAAGTCTTAATTAGATTAGGATTTATTAAGTTCCAATTAATTATTAATCTAATGAATCAAGATGACTCCTAATTAGATTAGGATTGAAGGGTTCAATTGAGTCATGATTCATTGAGTTCTAATTAGATTAGGACATTGCATGGATCAAGCCCAAAATTGGTTCAAACCCTTGGACTAAGCCTAATTAGATTAGGGCTTAGCCACATGAGGGCCTCCCAGGAGGAGGATAGGGTTAACCATGAGGGAGGGGCGCCCCTCCCCTTTCTCTCCTTGGTGCAGCATGAAGAGAGGCGCCGGCGCCCCTCTTAGGAAAGTAGTCAGGAGCTCCTAAAAGTTAGGAGCTCCACTGCTTTTAAAAGGGGTTGAGGGTGGACCTAGGGGCATTATTTGAAGCCCTCTCCCTCTCTAACCGTGGCCACCCTTCTCCCCTTGGTTTTCAGCCGCAAGCAAGGTGAAGAAAGAAAAGAAAGCTTGGCGGCCATCTTCTTCCCTCCTCCTTGGTTCCAACGTAGGGAAAAGGAAGTAGGCTTGCAGGGGCTTTGATTCTTCTTTCAAACTGTTAGAAGTATGTCCTAGAAGCAATCTGGCTGACACATTATTAATTCAAGGACATAATTTGGTACTTGACTTTATTATTATTGATTAATAAATGGGCATTCTTTTCATTCATATTGTTTATGTGTCTATGAATCGTCCAAGAAATTAATAAGATTGATGATGCATATTCTCATGAGTTGAGAATTTGAGCCATGTATCATTGGTGATTAATTTCTAAATGCTCCTGATTAATGGATCATCACGAGGACGGTGATCGATCTGATCAGTGCACAGATCACTTTCCTTTTTGGATGGACGAGACTTGAGTCCACAGTGTAGGGACACTGAAGTGATAGTGACAGGTGCTTGTTAGAGAACAAGGGTACTGAGCGTGATCAAGACAAGAAGTCACTTGGATGTCTATCTATTCGTCAGTGACTTGCTTGATGTTGCAAGTAGTATGACTAGTCCTTTACCTGCGGTACTTCAGCTACTCACAGTGAGGTTATTGTAGTTTGACTACACGTATACATGGTCTCTAGTCATATGGGTCTTGTAGTGTAGATTGGCTGCAGTAAGTTCACTGTAGGAGTAAGGGTATGCACTCACATGGAATCTATCGACCTTGATAGAAGAGGAGTGATCCTATGTGATTTGTTAGACTGAGTTTAAGACCTTGGCCAGGGCAGTAATATAAAGTGGAGAAAGAGTTTCCACTAACGAACTCGAGTCGAATAAATCTTGACATATGACAGACGAAGGGGGTTTGAGAGTTAATCCATTGACCTCCGGGTCCCTGTAGGGATCCACGATAGTAGGACTGTATCACACGAATAACTGCACCTGAGAGGTTCATCATTCCTATTCTACTGGGTAAGCCACTACAATGCTTGCTAGGTGTCACGGTGGATGGTGGGACTCACAGGGATTATCCTCGATGATCGATTAAACCCTAATGAGTAGAGTTGGCATCGTTCCAATCCATTGAAAGGAGTTTTCAATAATATTGTGATAGAGATCATAATATATCTCACTACCAGTCAGATAGAAGCCTATGGGTCACACACACTAGAAGTATTGACCGATCTGATGGTTGAATCGTGATTCAGGAATCACAAGTAATCAATTCGATTGATATTCAGTTGAAGAAGGAACATGGAATTAATTAATTGGACTTAAACACAAATCTACTTCGAGTGGATTCCTAGAGTCCTAATTGGATTAGGACTGGAATCCTAGTTGAAGTCAGGACTGGGATTCCCTACTTGGAGTAGGATTCCTACAATCTAATTAGATTAGGAGTTTTGAATTAAAATTGGATTCCTACTTGGAGTAGGATTCCTAAAGTCCTAATCAGATTAGGACTTCGGATTCAAATTAGAGTCCTAATTGGATTAGGACTAAAATTAAATAAGTCTAATTGGATTAGGGTTTCTTTAAGTCCTAATTAATTATTAATCTCATAATCAACATGACTCCTAATTGGGTTAGGATTGAAGAGTTCAATTGAGTCATGGTTCATTCAAGTTCTAATTGGATTAGAACTAGCATAGATTGAACCCGATTGATTCATGATTTGGTTAAACCCTAATTAGATTAGGACTAAACCAAATAGGGGCACCTAATCCTCCTTAGAGGAGGACTAGGGCAACATGAGAGGGAGGGGCTCACGCCCTCCTCCTTTGAGTCTATGGTGCGGCAACAAGAGGCGGCGGCGCCCCTCTTGGAATTAATTCAAGGGAGCTCCTAAAGTTAGGAGCTCCACTTGTTATTTAAAGGGGGCTTTTTGGGGGCTGACCTAATAGATGAGAATCTCTCCCCTTGTGGCCGTACGCCCCCCTTCTCCTCTCCTCTTGGATCAGCCGCCAGCAAGAGAGAGGAAGACCCTTGGCGGTCTCCTTCTTCCTCCTCCGTTTGGGATTCAACGCAATGGAAGGAAAGGCTGCATCTAGCCTTTTGGATCTTCTTCCTTGATCCCTTCTTCTTCTTCCTCCTCTCAAGCACAATCAAGGGTTGATTGAAAGAGAGGAGATCAGCCATCAAAACATATCTCTGCAAGGGAGCTAGCACCCGGGGAGATTAGAGCGTTTGGATTGGTCCTCTGCTTTGTGTGGATACCCGTAGAGGCCGGGCACTTGAACGGCTTTAAGCGACCTTCATCCTAAACCACGAACTTTAGTTTGCGGTGATCATCTACCCGCACAAGGTGAAGATCTGATCTTCTAATGTTTTTAAAAAGTTTTTAATCCTTATCTATTGTTCGTCCTTTCCTGTCCACTAAAAATATGCTAGACAGATCGTTGTTAAAACCGACGAACAAAGTTTAAATTTAATTCTACTCTTACCTTCTCTACTCGAAGAATAGTGGTTGTAAGAGGTCGATCCACAGGGAGGCGGTTGGAGTTGCATAAAAATTAGAACGTTCACTCGGACTCAAAATCGATTTTTGATTGATAAAGGAAACATTATTTTGAGGATGTTGAATGATTCCCTGATCTACCGGAGAATGTTTTCTAATTGAAATTAATTGAAAGACAGGTACTTAAATTCGAGGATCATTTATATATTTATGAAAAAAAAAACTCTGGCATAAAATGGATGAAAACAGTGCTAGGAATATTGAAGACTAGAACATCGATTGCATGAAGGAAATTAAATATATTGCATCAAAGAAAAATTAAGAGTTTGCATAATTTGAAGAACGTAGATTAAAAACAACAGAAATTAACTTTGCATGAATAAAAAAAACCCAAAACACTTGCTCTCAAATAAAACACTTAATAAAACAAAAAGAAAACTAAAAAAAACAAACAGAATATGCTCTGTTTTCAAAAGAGAAACAGAGCATTTCTCTTTTCTTCCCAACCGAACTCTCCCCTGTTCCTTCTTGAACCAGCCCGCACCGAGCTGACCTCCTCCTCCTTGGACTCCGCCCAACCGAGCACTCTGTTTCTTTGGCCCTCAACCGAGCACTCTTCTCCTTGGCCTCCTCCCTTCTTTTATAGCCCTTGGACAGGCTGGGAGAAGCGAATCGGGACGGGTGCTGAAATCGAGCGCGGAGGCTAGGGATGCTGCGAGATCGACGGCATGGAAGCGGAAGGTGGGCACGATCTTGCTTCTTTGGGCCACGGATGCGGGATCGCCGGTGATTGCGGAAGAGGGGGCTGGGGCTTCCTTCTTCGGGTCTGCTGGGAGCTGAAGCGGAAGTGGGCTGCTGGCACGCGGTGGGAGACGCGGGGAGGAGTCGATCACGGATGAGATCCGGGCGGAAGCTTCGTGGACGGCTGCTGGGATGCTTGAAGATGGCGCTGATCACAGACGGGATCACGGAGAAGGGAGTCGTCCGGGCTCTTTGCTGGGAGGAGGCGTGGATCACGGGATCGCTGGCGGATTGCGGAGGGGATTCCGGGGGGTGGATCCGTGGGTGCAGGCGGGGATGAGAGCGACTTGTAATTTGGGAGGCTTGGAAGAGGGGCTGGCTGGCTGCTGTATCGACGGGAGGAAGAAGAACTTGACACATGATCGCTAGGGATCTTCATTTGCTTGAAATCCGGAATGGCAGCTGGTCTGCAATGAGCTACGGGCTGAAGAAGCTGCTGGGAGGAGAAGAACAGTGAACACCCTATTAAAAAAAAAAAGGTTCCCGTAACCTGTTCAATTAAATAGTGTTTCACGTACCTATTCATATGAACAGTGTTTTCACGTAACACTATTCATATGAACAGTGTTTCACGGAACACTGTTGTTTCATCTCGGACCTGTTATTGAACAGTGACTTTCAGCATGAACAGTAACTTGAGGAATAAATAGTATTTCAGCTATCTTCATAGGAGTGGAGGTTAAAGGTTTTTTCTTTGTGATGAAGTGAGAGTGGGAATCTCTATTCCGAAAGAGTGTGTGTGCAATCCGGAAAGGAGGGATGCGATGATCACTAGGAGATCGCATCGGGCTCGGATGTTTGGGTACACATGTACTCGATCAGATCATAGTAAGATTGGGCCCGCGCGGTTTGGGGCCATGATGCATCCCTCTAATCCCTACCAAATGCGCATTTAGACTTTAATTTATACTAACATGTGCCAAACAAAAATATAATATTAACTTAGTGATTTTATCGTTATATGTTAGCAGTAATACTAATTTAAGCAGCATGTAGATCGCACTTTTGTGCTCTCATCACACCCCCCAACTAGCTTATTGCTAGTCTCTAGCAATTCAGTGCGAAAATGATAAAATGAGAGAGCAAAAGTGTTATTTATTATATAAATATCCTAAGATAAATACTCACTTTCGTAGAGCATTACGATTGCACTTAGCATGTGCAACAAGCCGTTAAACCCCTAGGTTACCCTAGCGGACGAGTGTTGTCTCGTAAGGGTTTGCAGTGAAGTTACCCACAAACTTCATCAGTCAGGAATTTCCAAATTTTAACTCAAAATTTGAACAAGTATTACTGTATGAAACTAGAATTGCAAGGACAATAGAGACTTGTTGTTATCATATTTAAACAGACTCTAACTCAAGTTTCATTACACCCCATCTATCTGCTAACAAGTCAAGAATGTAGTGAGGTGCAAGATAGTATCATATAAATGAGTGGCTTTCACTTACTTCCAACATGATCACTCCAATTTTCAAGACTTTCTAGAGTTAAATGGTATGAACACCCCGGATTTATTTATTCTTTTTTTTTTTTGACTGAATGCTAAGAAGAATGACTTGTGCAATATCTAGCCTTATTAAGCTTTCTAGCTAACCCATGTAGCGAGTGTTAGGCCAATGACTCCCGATCTAGATGGCTCAGGGCACTAGTGTAGAGACACCCTAACAGGCTTAATAACTCAGGTTAACTAGGCTTCAAGGCCAAATTAGTCACTCAGAGTTTAATCTCAATCATCCTCACCTTTTTACGCGAACACTCGCTGCTTGCCAGGCAGGAGGCCCGGTTACTCAGTGAGAAGACTTAAATTAAACTCATTATTTTATTTTATTTATCTCTTTTTTTTTTTCTTTTTTTTCTTTTTTTCTTTTTTTTTTTGGTTAGGCTAGGGTGTTCATCACAACAGTATAACTCTAAATTATTCCAAAAATTAAAAGATTCATATTAGTCGTAAGTTTACATTACCCCCACTATTCATGTGCTTATGTGTAGGTGCTAACTCATCTTGTATCATGTTAGCAGAAGATAGGGGATTGAAAACTTAAGCTAGAACTGCTATCATATTTCTTAACTCAAAGCTATTGCAGAAGCAATTTGCTAGTTTGGACACCCAAAAAGATTAGAGTTTGAGTTAAAAATTTGAAATCCCCTTTTTTTTTTTGAAATTTAATATTTTTTTTAATTTTTTTAATTGCATTAAAAAAATCAAAAATTCTCTCCCCTTTTTTTTGTAAGAAAAATCAAAAATATTTCTCACCCCATACCTAATCTAACATTGTCCTCAATGTTAAAGAAAATTTAAAGCAGTAAGAGGACGGAGGAGAAGGTACCTTAATATGGGCGGATAAATTGGGGCAAAATACCCCCAAACCTGCATTTTTTTTTTTTTGAGAATATTTACATGTTGGGTTGCCTCCCAAGAGCGCTAAGTTTTATGTCTTCAGCTAGACAAAATGTAAATCCCCATTTTTTTTCAACCATTATCTAAGAAATGGTTTGGAAGAGTCCAAGGAGAAGAAACAGTTGGCTGGTGACGATCTATGCTTATAAGAGGAACAGAACTAGGGTGGAAATACTCGACCACTTCCTCAGAATGGCAAGGTAAGCTTCTAAAGGGTCCTTATTATAAGTTTGTAAGAAAGTCTCCTGAACCAGACTTTCAATCATGTCAACTTCATTGATTTCTTTGTCGTCTGGTGGTTGTTTACTTATATTAAAGACATTAAGTTCGACTTTCATATTGCCAAAAGATAACTTCAGCATCCCATTCCGACAATTGATCACAGCATTTGCTTGTGGCTAAGAAGGGTTCTACCTAAAATTATAGGTGTGTGATTGTCTGGATGTATTACAGGTTCGGTCTCAAGGGATAACGAAGTCCACAGGATAGTAAAACTCGTTTACCTTCACTATTACATCCTCTACAATCCCTTTGGGGTACTTCACCGTCCTATCTGCTAAGGAAAGGGTAATATTTGTGGGGCTTTAATTTTCCCAAACCTAACTTTTGGTACACATAGTAGGGAAAGTAGGTTCACACTGGCTCCTAAATCCATAGGGCTCTCTGGATGATCGTCTCTCCTATTTTTATTTCAATGGTGGGGCAACCAGGATCTTTGAATTCGGGGCAATCTGTTGTTGAATGAGAGATGAGGCTTGTGCAGCCCATAACAGCTTGCCTAGGATGCTGGTTTTTTCTTTTAACCGTGGTAAGATCTTTCAAAAATTTTGTATAGGAGGGAATTGTCTTATGGCATCGAGAAAAGGTATATTTATTTGAACAGTTTTAAAGACTTCCATTATTTCATCAAAGTTAGATTGTTTCTTTGAGTCCTGAAGTCTACTGGGAAAGGGAGCCTTGGGTGCTGTATGTCTCTATTGGTTTCTCCTCTATTCCTTGTGTTTTCTGTTCTTGTGCCTTTTTCTGAGTGGGATTCGGTTCATGCTTTTCTTCTTTTTCTTGTATAGGAAGTTGAACCTTATTGTCCACTTGCTTGCCAGACCGTAAAGTAGTAATTGCTTGGACTTCATGGGTCTGGTTTCCATTAGAATCAATCTGAAACTGGCCTCTCAGCCCTTGATTCTGTTGCCTACTAGGGTTAGGTACTGGCTGACTTGGCAGTTCACCTCTCTTCCTATCACCTAGAGAGTTAGCTATTTGGCTCAGACTAACCTCAAGTTTTGCAATCGCTTGCGCATGAAATTGGTTAGTTTGGGCTTGGGCTGTATTGGTCTGTTGTTGTTGCTTGATAAAATCTTGTTGTTGTTTCATCATATTAGCCATCATGGTTTCTAATTGTGAAGGTTGCTGTGGATAGGGGCATTATAAGGCGGTACAGATGGAACCAAAGGTTGGTTCATTTGTGGTGGACCTATCCTGGGAAAGTTGTTCTGAAAACCTGGTGGACCACCTTGATGCTGAATAGGTTCATTTTGCTTATATGAGAAATTTGGGTGGAACCTATTATCAGGGTGGTAAACTGGGCTGAACGAGTTGGGAGTGGGCTTCTTAAAGGCACTATATGAATTTAGAGCATTTGCTTGCTCGGCCTTTATGGTGGGTAAACTAGGACAACACTCCACTAGATGCTCAGAACTGTTACACAAGATACATAAACTTTGTAACTCATGATCCACTTTCATGATGGGATTTAACTCTTTATATGAACTTGAGCTAGTGGAAACAGTGAAAGCATCAAACTTTTTGCTTAAGTTGTTCATTCCAGTCACCAGATTGGACATGACATTTTTGAGTTCTGGGTCTGCTTTCATTTCATAATTACTTAGTTTTCTAGACCCGAACTCATCTCTATTTACTTCCTCACCATAGCTACTCCAATTTTGGGCGTTCTCGGCTAAGTCAACAAGAAATTCATAGGCTTGATCCGGGGTTTGGTCCATGAACCTACCCTTGTGCATGGACTCAATCATGTTTCTATGTGCCGGAGGTAGTCCTTTGGTAAAAGAAATATACTAGATCAGCCTTATCAAGCCCATGGTGTGGGCATTTGACCAACAAGTCATGGAATCTTTCCCAAAGTTGGGAAAATTCCTCCTCAGCTTTTCCTCTAAAAGTTCTTATAGCATCCTTAATTTTTTCTGTTTTTACCATGGGATAGAACTTAGCCATGAACTTCCTAGATAGTTGTTCCCATGATGTGATGGAATTCGAAGCTAGGGGAATACAACCATGCAGCAGCACGATCCTCTAAAGTCATGGGAAACAACCTTAATTTAATACCCTCTTCATCTAAGTTTTGATTTCTAAACGTTTGACAGATTGTCAAAAATTGTTTAGATGAATGTAGGGTTGTTCACTCTCGAACCCATGAAACTTGGGTAACATGTTTATTGTTGCAGCCCGAATCTCGAATTGGGCTGCATTATTAATTGGTAAAACTATGCAAGTAGGGGGACTAGCGGATGCGGGTGCGAATAATTCATTCAAAGTTCTAATGTGTTCACCCATTGTAGAGATTGACAGTTGGTTTACACTTCGCAAGTTGTGATGAAAAGTTCCGTCAATCTCAGGATCAAATGGGGTTAACTTATCCCTTAATGACCTTCTACCATGCATACATTTTCCACAACTTAATTAGACTCAATTTTTAAACGAAATCCTAAAAGATAAGAAGAAGGGCTAAACCAAGATGACCACAATCAATACCACACAATAGATTGGCTCTTTAATCTTGAGGTTAAAGAAGGTTTAGTAGCTTTTAATCTAGTTGCACAGAGATTTATCAGGTTAAAAAGTTCCTGAAATTCTTTCCTAGATTAGACAGCTCCTAATCTCCCTTTCAGATTAAGCTTGAGCTTACCAGTTAAGCGATCCAGTAATCAGTGACCAGGAAAGTCCCGGGGTGTGTGGTGGTGCCAGAAGGGATACACCAATACCACAATACCCGTAACAGTTCTCACTGTTGTAAAACTTTCCTAGACATCACCAATTACTAAATCCTCACTGGAGTGGCTTTCAGCCGCTTCTTTCCAAGAGCCTAATTGAACTCGAAAACCCTAAGGCCAACGTCTAATTTGATTTTAATTTAATTTGGCTTAGGATAAGTATGCAAGGTGGTGATTTTTGGGCTAAGGACAGGTAATGACTTCCCGACCTTATCTTTTAGTGGGTTTTGCCCTTAAATTATTTTATGCAAATGCTTGATGCAACAAATAATCAATAATTTTTTAAAGTTTATGCAAGTCATTAGGTTGTATTGATTAAATGAGCAAGCAAAATATATTTTTTTTTCTTTTACTTTTTTTTATTATTTTTATTATTTTTATTTTTAATTTAATTTTTTTTTAAATTTTTTTTAGCAATAATTTGAATGTAAACTAAAACTAATCCTTATGCGTCACTCAATCTCCGAATGCCCGTGAATAGCTCTGGAGATTACTCCGTGAGGAGTCCCAATAGAGGTATAATAACCTCGGGAAATTACGCCTTATCAATTACTAGCAAAAATAATATAGATTTTTTTTTAAAATTTTTTTAATTTTTTTTTATTTTTTAATATATTTTTTTAAAATTTAAATTTAAATTTCAAATTTCGAATTTCAGAATTCAAATTTTGAATTTAAATTTTTGAATTTTTGAATTTTGAAATATTTTTTATATTTTATTTTTTTTTAAAATTTTTTTTTTTTCGAATTTCAAATTTCAGAATTTAATAACTACAAAATTATTAACTGAAAATAATAAAAATAAAACTTACTACCGGAGTGCGTTCACTCCGGGCATCCAAAATCTGATTTGATCTTCGTGATCGTTCTTGCTTCTCGATTTGCCTCCCCGGCAACGGCGCCAAAATTCTGTTCGTCCTTTCCTGTCCACATAAAAATATGCTAGACAGATCGTTGTTAAAACCGACGAACAAAGTTTAAATTTAATTCTACTCTTACCTTCTCTACTCGAAGAATAGTGGTTGTAAGAGGTCGATCCACAGGGAGGTGGTTGGAGTTGCATAAAAATTAGAACGTTCACTCGGACTCAAAATCAATTTTTGATTGATAAAAGGAAAACATTATTTTGAGGATGTTGAATGATTCCCTGATCTACCGGAGAATGTTTTCTAATTGAAATTAATTGAAAGACAGGTACTTAAAATTCGAGGATCATTTATATATTTAATGAAAAAGAAAACTCTGGCATAAAATGGATGAAAACAGTGCTAGGAATATTGAAGACTAGAACATCGATTGCATGAAGGAAAATTAAATATATTGCATCAAAGAAAAATTAAGAGTTTGCATAATTTGAAGAACGTAGATTAAAAACAACAGAAATTACAACTTTAGCATGAATAAAAAAACCCAAAACACTTGCTCTCAAAATAAAACACTTAATAAACAAAAGAAAACTAAAAAAAACAAACAGAATATGCTCTGTTTTCAAAAGAGAAAACAGAGCATTTCTCTTCTTCTTCCCCAAACCGAACTCTCCCCTGTTCCTTCTTGAACCAGCCCGCACCGAGCTGACCTCCTCCTCCTTGGACTCCACCCCCAACCGAGCACTCTGTTTCTTTGGCCCTCAACCGAGCACTCTTCTCCCTTGGCCCTCCTCCCTTCTTATAGCCCTTGGACGAAGGCTGGGAGAAGCGGATCCGTGGACGGGTGCTGAAATCGAGCGCGGGAGGCTAGGGATGCTGCGAGATCGACGGCATGGAAGCGGAAGGTGGGCACGATCTTGCTTCTTTGGGCCACGGATGCGGGATCGCCGGTGATTGCGGAAGAGGGGGCTGGGGCTTCCTTCTTCGGGTGCTGCTGGGAGCTGAAGCGGAAGGTGGGCTGCTGGCACGCGGTGGGAGAAACGCGGGGAGGAGTCGATCACGGATGAGATCCGGGCGGAAGCTTCGTGGACGGCTGCTGGGGTGCTTGAAGATGGCGGCCTGATCACAGCACGGGATCACGGAGAAGGGAGTCGTCCGGGCTCTTTGCTGGGAGGAGGCGTGGATCACGGGATCGCTGGGCGGATTGCGGAGGAGGGATTCCGGGAGGACGTGGATCCGTGGGTGCAGAGGCGGGATGAGAAGCGACTTGCTAATTTGGGAGGCTTGGAAGAGGGGCTGGCTGGCTGCTGGATCGACGGGAGGAAGAAGAACTTGACGCATGATCGCTAGGGATCTTCATTTGCTTGAAATCCGGAATGGCAGCTGGTCTGCAATGGAGCTACGGGCTGAAGAAGCTGCTGGGAGGAAGAAGAACAGTGAACACCCTATTAAAAAAAAAAAAGTTCCCGTAACACTTTTCATATAAATAGTGTTTTCACGTAACACTATTCATATGAACAGTGTTTTCACGTAACACTATTCATATGAACAGTGTTTTCACGGAACACTGTTGTTTCATCTCGGAACACTGTTCATATGAACAGTGATTTCAGCATGAACAGTAACTTGAGGAATAAATAGTATTTTCAGCTATCTTCATAGGAGTGGAGGTTAAAAAGGTCTTTTTCTTTGTGATGAAGTGAGAGTGGGAATCTCTATTCCGAAAGAGTGTGTGTGCTAATCCGGAAAGGAGGGAATGCGATGATCACTAGGAGATCGCATACGGGCTCGGATGTTTGGGTACACATGTACTCGATCAGATCATAGCAAGATTGGGCCCGCGCGGTTTGGGGCCATGATGCATCCCTCTAATCCCTACCAAATGCGCATTTAGACTTTAATTTATACTAACATGTGCCAAACAAAAATATAGTATTAACTTAGTGATTTTATCGTTATATGTTAGCAGTAATACTAATTTAAGCAGCATGTAGATCGCACTTTTGTGCTCTCATCATCTATCTACTAACGGTTTTTGAACAACGTTCATGCGATGAATGATTGATCCCGCGCATGCCTCTTCCGCTGCATCTGAATAATTTTTAAATTTCAGCGGCATGATTGGGGTTTTCTAATAGTGGTATCAGAGCCTAGGCTTCGTAGATTACGATTAGGATTAAAAGGATCAAGGCATATTAGATCTGAAAATTAATAGATTATGCCTGCTGATTTTTATGCATGCAGAATTTCAGGCTGCAGAATTTTTCTGCATGCTGAATTTTGGTATGCATTGATTAATGATTCGGTCATGTAATTAATATGATTACAATTATTTAAGAATCATCCCTTGCATGATCAGCGACTCATGAGATGAGGTAATCAATTAAGTTTCAGATCTGTAAATTAAAATTATGCATGTGATGCGAATGGTGATGATCATGGATGACCCTTTTGTGAATGTGCTGAAATATTCTGCAATGCCTGAAATGTTCTGTGATGTTATGTGATAACATGTAAATCATTTTTCCAGATGCCTGCGAGCATCTTAAATTCATGTATTAGAGACCTGCGTGTCTCATCGAATAAGGGTTGTAATTATTCTTTTATTTTTGAATTTTATCTGGGATGTAATCTGTGATGTATGTTGCACGTCGATGGTTGATCGATGTATGCCTCCTACAAGCAAGCCTTGCGCGGATTCAGATCATAGGTTGATTGAAGATGGATCAAGGAGTTGATTACAATTGAACCTAAGGGATCAAGATCGAGTCAAGAGTTAAAGACGATCAAACCAATTGACATGCATGTGCTTGTACTATGACCCATCCTGGATCCATGATCATCACCAGTTACATTTACTTTCTTATATATATGCCTGGATGTTTAATGTTTATGCCTTTGCATAGCGGGTAGATGGAAGTGCGCATAAGATGCGAGTTGCCAATCGAAAGAGACCTAAACTAAAACCTCCTCAATCAAGTCGAGAGTGAACCAATATGAGCGGGTCATATTAGATTAATTGATCTAATTGGTGTCTAGGAAAGCATGAAAGGTAGTTACTTAATTAGGACCTTACTCTCTGAGTAAGGGGAGCCTCCCACCTGCTTACCTGGCCAATTGTTCGATTACCTCTTATGAAGAGCTCAAGTTGCAAACACTAAGACCTGATTAACCAATATTAAGTCAATAGGTCTTCCACTGTAGTAGAGCTGCTAAGGTCTTTCTAATGTTGATTTGTCTCGGCTGGACACAGTGGGCAAGTTGCATCGGAGGCTGGACCTCTCTATAGACATGAGATGTTGTAGGGTAAAGGTAGGGTTGGGCACCAATAACTGTTAGGTGAGGACCCAATGACGACTTTATTTCTACGGTTATACGGTGGGTCTGACTTAACTAAGAAATGGGACCAATAACTGTTAGGTGAGGTCTTCATGGCTTAGAGACCAAGTAGCACTGCAACATGCTTGAGAAGCATTGTACAAGAGTTGTACATTCATCAATTTATGTGTCACCAATAACTGTTAGGTGAGGTGGCATGTAAATCGGTGGGACCGCAGTACCCACTAGAAACCCTAGTCGCGTAGGATTTCCGTTTCTCTACCAGGAGAGTGTGAGGGATTCGAGAAAATAGTAGGAGGAACATTTGTTCTAAAAGACCCTAGAACAAATTAGGATCAAGTACAAAATTCTAACTAGAATCTTTACTCTCTGAGGATTATAAAGTCAGCTTCTAGACTTTTAACTCATATCCTATAGAACAACCGTTTGACCAAACCCAATTATAAAGACTGGCTCAGCAAATTTCAAAAATAATTTTGAATTATGAAATTAGGGTATGTGCTAGACCATGGAATCCCCATGTTACCAATCTGTCCAATCACTGATCAGCGTAAGACGCATGCTAAAGTGGACGAACAATGACAATAAGGTTAGGTGCTGCACAATGGCATCCATGTCCAATGAATTACAATGCCAGCATGAGAACATGAAGACTGCCGGAACATATTAAATCACCGGCAAGAGTTGTATGGCGATCAGAGTCGCGCAGCATGTTTTGAAGTGTCCAAGAGGCTCTTCAAGGCAAAAGATGCGCGATGGACAGTCTGTCCATGATCATGGTTTGACCATGATAAAGGACATAGAGAAGCTTGAGAAGCTCGGCATGACCATGCACAAGGAATTGCAAACGGATTTGATCCCACAATTCCTTCTAGCTTCATATGAACAGTTTATAGTAAATTACCATATGAACAAGATTGTATGCACTAAAATAGAATTGTTAAATAAATTGGTAACTAACTTAGGGACCTTGAAGAAGTTCAAGGGGCATCGTTTTTGCTGTCAAGTTGGTTTCTACTTTCAAGAGATAGTCTATTTGGAAGAAGAAAAAGCCTGCGAAGAAGCAGAGATCTAAGAAAACACCAAGTAAGGAAGTTCCAAGAAAAAGGCCAATTCCAAGGAAAAGTGTTTCCATTGCATCATGAACGGCCATTGGAAGAGGAACTGTCCTACATACATGGGAAGCATAAAGAACATGAAGGGTGACAGACCTTCAGAAGGTATGTCAGATATGCTCAGGATACTTAGGGACTGTTATCTATTGCTAGCAGAAATTTGATTTCTGTATTTTATTTAGCGCAGAAAGATTTTTATTTAAAAATAAATTGATTCAACATGGTTTTATAATTGACAGTCTCTATCACATACATATGGATGTATCTGTGAATATATCTGAGCAAACAGTGAATACCATAGAATCTAATAGATCCAAAAATGAGATAAATTTAAAGTATTTATGGCACCTCAGGCTTGGCCATATAGGAGAAGACAGAATAAACAAATTGGAGAAACATGAGCTTTTGGGCTCATTGACTTTCGAGTCATATTTGATTTGTGAATTTTGCCTTCAAGGAAAAATGGCCAAATTATCTTTTGTAGGACACAGGGAGGTCCACTGAAATACTTATCCTAGTACACACTGATGTGTGTGGCCCATTCCATGTGCAGGCTAGGGGTTGTAATTTTTTACTTCATTTTACCGATGATTACTCACGGTATGGATATGTGTATGAGACACAAATATGAAACTTTTGAAAGGTTCAAAAAGCTTAGATATGAAGTAGAAAAATAAGCACAAAAACTCATTAAGGTTCTTCGATCAGATCGAGGAAGTGAATACCTTAATGGAGAGTTCCGTGATTATCTCAAGGAGAATGGTATAGTTTCATAATGGACTCCTCCTAGTACACCTCAGCTCAATGGAGTGTCAGAGAGGAGGAATCGGACCCTATTGGATATGGTCCAGTCCATGATGAGCTTCACTGATTTACCCTTGTTTCTTTAGATAGATGCCCTATTTTCAGCTATTTACTTGTTGAATAGAGTTCCCTCTAAAGTCCATTCCTACCGCACCATATGAGATATGACATGGTAAGAAACCAAGATTTGGGGATGTCCGGCCCACGTCAAGAGACTACAGGCAGACAAGTTAGAGGCTAGGACCATAAGTGCTCGTTTTATAGGATATCCTAAAGAGTCATTAGGATACAATTTTTACGTCTCAGAGGATCACAATGTGTTTGTGAGCCGTCACGCCATCTTCTTGGAAAAACCAGTTTATCCTTGATAGAGGCAGTGGGAGGAAAATTGAGCTTGAAGAGAAAGTCTCTGAAAAAGCAACGAGTCATGGATCCTATCGAACCCATTAATACAGAGCCAGTACACGATGTCCCTCAACCACCTCGCAAATCAAGTAGGGTCTCCCATCCTCCCGATAGATACTTAGGTATACTAGAAGAAGATACCCGAGGAAATGTTCCTAGTGGGAGATAGGGATCACACGCAAGATCCCAAAACCTATGACGAGGCGATATCTGATATCGATTTTGAGAAATGGTTGGAAGCTATGAAGTCAGAGTTAGACTCCATGCATTCCAAACAAGTCTGGACCTTAGTAGATCCACCAGAAGGTATTGTACCTATTGGATGAAAATGGATCTACAAAAGGAAGATAGGTTCGGATGGAGAGGTAGAGACCTATAAGGCAAAGCTTGTGGCGAAAGGGTATAGACAGCGCGAGGGCATTGACTATCAGGAGACCTTTTCACCTGTAGCCATGCTGAAATCCATCCGAACATTACTTGTCATTGCAGCATTTCATGATTATGAAATCTAGCAGATGGATGTGAAAACAGCTTTCCTGAATGGATATCTTGATGAAGACATCTATATGGAACAGCCTTTCAGTTTCACTTCCAGTGATGGAGATCACAAGGTCTGCAAGCTGCAAAGGTCCATCTATGGACTAAAGCAAGCATCTCGGAGTTGGAACACTCGTTTCGATGACGCAATCAAAACATTTGATTTCATCAAAAATGAAGAGGAACCGTGTGTTTACAAAAGGGTTAGTGGGAGCACTGTCGTATTTCTCGTACTGTACGTGGACGACATCCTCCTGATAGGGAATGATATTCCCATGCTAACCTCAGTCAAGGTCTGGTTGTCAAAAAGGTTCTCCATGAAAGACCTTGGGGAAGCATCCTATAATTTGGGAATAAAGGTCTATAGAGATAGATCTAAAAGGATGCTTGGCCTATCACAGAAGATGTACATAGAGGAAGTGCTGAAAAGGTTCAGCATGGAAAACTCTAAAAGGGGTCTCTTACCCCTAAGGCATGGAATTAATCTCTCCAAGAAGATGTGACCCAACACATCTGAAGAGATTCAACGCATGAGCAAGATCCCCTATGCATCAGCAATAGGGAGCCTCATGTATGCCATGCTATGTACATGACTTGATATAGTACATGTTGTGAATGTCACGAGCATATCTCAATCAGATCCAGGCAAAAAGCACTGGATAGCTGTGAAGAATAGTCTTAAGTACTTGAGAAGAACCAAGAACTTGTTCTTGGTCTTTGGGAGAAGATCAGAGTTGAAGGTAGAAGGATGCACACATATTGATGATAGAAAGTCTACATCAGAATATGTGCAATGGTGGTTCAGTAAATTGGAAGAGTTCCAAACAACCGATCATTATAGATTCTACCTTAGAAGCTGAATGTTAAGCCGTCTTTAAGGGTGCAGTGGAAATCTTTTGGTTTAAAAAGTTCATTGCAGAGTTAGGTGTAATGTCATCAGATAACATGACACTCTACTGCGATAACAAAGGCACCATAGCACTAGCTAAGGAGCCAAAGGTCTCACCAGAAATCGAAGCACATAGAGCGGCAGTTTAACCTAATAAGCGACTACCTTGAAAGAAAATAAGTAGAGGATCAGAGAGTAGACTCCACAGAAAATGTGGCAGACCCATTCACTAAGCAGCTAAGTCGGCAGAAAACTAAAGCGCATCTTGAGAAGATGGGGCTTAGGTTTATGGCTGATTGGCTTTAGTGCAAGTGGGAGATTGTTAGAAGTATGCCCTAGAAGCCAATCTGGCTGACACATTATTAATTCTAGGACATAATTTGGTACTTGACTTTATTATTATTGATTAATAAATGGGCATTCTTTTCATTCATATTGTTTATGTGTTTATGAATCGTCCAAGAAATTAATAAGATGATGATGCATATTCTCAAGAGTTGAGAATTTGAGCCATGTATCATTGGTGATTAATTTCTAAATGCTCCTGATCAATGGATCATCACGAGGACGGTGATCGATCCGATCAGTGCACATATCACTTTCCTTTTGGATGGACAAGACTTGAGTCCACAGTGTAGGGACACTGAAGGGATAGTGCAAGTGCTTGTTAGAGAACAAGGGTACTGAGCGTGACCAAGATAAGAAGTCACTTGGATGTCTATCCATTCGTCAGTGACTTACTTGATGTTGCAGTAGTATGACTGGTCCTATGACCTGCGGTGCTTCAGCTACTCACAGTGAGATTATTGTAGTTTGACTACACGTATACATGGTCTCTAGTTATATGGGTCCTTGTAGTGTAGATTGGCTGCAGTAAGTTCACTGTAGGAGTAGGGTATGCACTCACATGGAATCTATCGACCTTGATAGAAGAGGAGTGATCCTATGTGATTTGTTAGACTGAGTTCTAAGACCTTGGCCAGGGCAGTAATATAAAGTGGAGAAAGAGTTTTCCACTAACGAACTCGAGTCGAATAAATCTTGACATATGACAGACGAAGGGGGCTTGACGAGTTATCCATGAACTCCGGTCTGTAGGGATCCACGATAGTAGGACTGTATCACACGATAACTGCACCTAGAGGTTCATCATTCTATTCTACTGGGTAGCCACTACATGCTGCTAGGTGTCACTGGTGGATGGTGGGACTCACAGAGATTATCTCGATGATCGATAAACCCTAATGAGTAGAGTTGGAATCGTTCCAATCCATTGAAAGGAGTTTTCAATGATATTGTGATAGAGATCATAATATATCTCACTACCAGTCAGAGTAGAACCTATGGGGTCACACACACTAGAAGTATTGACCGATCCGATGGTTGAATCGTGATTAGGAATCACAAGTAATCAATTCGATTGATATTCAGTTGAAGAAGGAACAATGGAATTAATTAATTGGACTTAAACACAAATCCTACTTCGAGTAGGATTCCTAGAGTCCTAATTGGATTAGGACTGGAAATCCTAGTTGGAGTAGGACTGGGATTCCTACTTGGAGTAGGATTCCTACAATCCTAATTAGATTAGGAGTTTTGAATTAAAATTGGATTCCTACTTGGAGTAGGATTCCTAAAGTCCTAATCAGATTAGGACTTCGGATTCAAATTAGAGTCCTAATTGGATTAGGACTAAAATTAAATAAGTCCTAATTGGATTAGGGTTTCTTAAGTCCTAGTTAATTATTAATCTCATGAATCAACATGACTCCTAATTGGGTTAGGATTGAAGAGTTCAATTGAGTCATGGTTCATTCAAGTTCTAATTGGATTAGAACTAGCATAGATTGAACCCGATTGATTCATGATTTGGTTAAACCCTAATTAGAATAGGACTAAACCAAATAGGGGCCACCTAATCCTCCTTAGAGGAGGACTAGGGCAACATGAGAGGGAGGGGCTCACGCCCCTCCTCCTTTGAGTCTATGGTGCGGCAACAAGAGGGGCCGGCGCCCCTCTTGGAATTAATTCAAGGGAGCTCCTAAAAGTTAGGAGCTCCACTTGTTATTTAAAGGGGGCTTTTTGGGGGCTGACCTAATAGATGAGAATCTCTCCCCTTGTGGCCATACGCCCCCCCCTTCTCCTCTCCTCTTGGATCAGCCGCCAGCAAGAAGAGAGGAAGACCCTTGGCGGTCTCCTTCTTCCTCCTCCGTTTGGGATTCAACGCAAGGGAAGGAAAGCTGCATCTAGCCTTTTGGATCTTCTTCCTTGATCCCTTCTTCTTCTTCCTCCTCTCAAGCACAATCAAGGGTTGATTGAAAGAGAGGAGATCAGCCATCAAAACATATCTCTGCAAGGGAGCTAGCACCCCGGGGAGATTAGAGCATTTGGATTGGTCCTCTGCTTCGTGTGGATATCCGTAGAGGCCGGGCACTTGAACGGCTTCAAGCGAACCTTCATCCTAAACCACGAACTTTAGTTTGCGGTGATCATCTACCCGCACAAGGTGAAGATCTGATCTTCTAATGTTTTAAAAAGTTTTTAATCCTTATCTATCTACGAACGGTTTTTGAACAACGTTCATGCGATGAACGATTGATCCCGCGCATGCCTCTTCCGCTGTATCTGAATAATTTTTAAATTTCAGCGGCATGATCGGGGTTTTCTAACACAAACTTCAGCCTTCTTCTTCCTCCTCCCAAGCACAATCAAGGGTTGATTCAAAGGGAGGAAATCATCCATCCAAAGTTGTCTCTGCAAGGGAGCTAGCACCCCGGGGAGACAAGAAAGCTTTGATCGGATCTCTACTTTGTGTGGATACCCGTAGAGGCCGGACGCGTGTGCGGCTTCAAACGAGCCTTCTTCCAAAACCACGATCATCAGTTTGCGGTGATCATCTGCCCGCACAAGGTGAAGATCTGATCTTCATAATTACTTTAAAAGTTTTTAATTCTAATCTTTCTACGAACAGTTTTTGAACAACGTTCATAGGATGAACGTCGATCCCGCGTATACCTCTTCCGCTGCCATCTGAATTTTTTTAAATTTTTCTGCGGCATGGACGGGTTTCCAACACTGAGAATGAGCCGACCCCTAAGTGCCCGAGTCGTCTCCAGCTGTTGGCGAGTCGACTCCAGTTTGGTCCGAATCGACCCCAGGACGAGGCATGCACTTTAATTGAAATCTGGAATAGTGGGCGAGTCATCTCCAGTAAAGCACGAGTCGACTCCAATAACAGCCGAATCGACTCCAGATCGCGCGAGTCGACTCCGATCCCAACGGATACATTATCAGATTGTGTAGACGGGTCAGAATGGCTCCAAATCACTCTTTAACGGCTATTTTTCGAAGGGAATTACTTAAATAGCTAGAGTGAACAGTCGTAGACAAGAAGAGAGTTATTCTATTTGAGCATTAAAGATTTTCAACCACCAAGAGCATCCAAAGAGTGAATCAAAGCAAAAGAAGGGAGTAGTGCATTCAACTCCAACCAAAAAGGCTTCCTTCACATTCAAGGCTCTACCTACTATCCTCCATCCTTCGGTTCATTCAAGAGGAGACTTAGAAATCGAGAAGCCCCACTTCCTCATCTCAAATCTGTTTGAGGGCTTCTAACTCAATCTTGTTTATATTGTTTCATATTTGCTTTTTAGAAGCTTTCCTTGTGAACATTAATCTCTTATTTTCTGTACTTGATTCAATTAGGGGATTGAATCAAGAGTTGTAAGGTTTGTTGGTGAGCCAAAGATATAACCAACGGTATAAGGTTGTGGTTGGTGAACCGGAAAAAACCAACTGGGTTTGATTGTCATCTCGGAAAAACAATCGTTTGGTTCTAGTCGGTGAGCCTGTCAAAACTGACCGAGTTCGTTGTGATCTCGTGAAAACAAGAAGTTTGGTTGTGAGCTTGGAAAACAACCGGTTGTAATCCTAGGGATTATAGTGAACTCCCAAGTGCAGCTTGGGGAGTGGATGTAGGAACAAAAGTTGGCTCTGAACCACTATAAATCTCTTAGTGTTTATATTGGTCATTGTCTCTTTCTCTCTCTTCACTAATTGCATCTAGTGGTCTAACTACTTCACTTGCAATAGATTTAGTTAATCACTCACTTTATTTTTAATTGGTTAATATTTAATCAAAACCCAATTCACCCCCCTCTTGGGTTGTCTCCTTGGGCAACAACTGTAAAATCATTATTTCTTCACAAACACTTCATTGGATTTGTTCTAAAAGGAAAATGATCTTAATCCAATCCATGGAGATCAAAGATGAAGTCTAATGTTTTCTGTTTGAGAAACCTCAGTCGATCCCTAAGCAAAAAGGATAAGTTCGAGTTGACTCTAGCATGTTTTCTTCAAGTGGCACAGTCAATGAGTCGACCCCCGCAAAACATGAGTCGACCCATGTGTAGTTCCAAGTAAACAGAGAGCTTTTACCACCCGAGACAAGATTTGAAAAGTCGACCCTTATTCCAAAAGAGTCGACCCCCAAAATTGAAGAGTCGACCTTTGTGTTTGAAGAGTCGACCCCAGTTCAGTCTCAGCATTGGCCAGAAAAATTATTGGATGAGTCGACCCTTGTGTTTAAAGAAGCGACTCCTGAACAAGATAAGTCGATCTTTAAGGTTAAAGAGTCGACCCTTTGAAGTTACAACAGCAAGAGCCGTCTCAATATCTTGAAATGCCGACCCAGGATAAACATGAGTCGACCCCTGAGTTACATGAGTCGACCCCTATACTGCTGGGACCACAACGAAAAGCTTGTAACAACTTTTATCTTCTTCTGTAATAGAAAAAATTTCCATCAGAACGAAAAGAAAGGAATTCAAATCCCTCTTATGAACTCGTCTATAAATTGAAAGGAACCTCAGAAAGAAAAGATAACGAGAAAAGAAACTTAATCAAAGAGAAGAGACCACAAGAATCAAAAAGAAAGAAGAAAAAAAGCTGAAAAGTTCATCATCCTCACCGACATTCTTCAGAAACTTTTTTTCTGTGAGAAAATCAGTCGAAGCTTCTCATTGAATCGAGAAGAGCTGGTGTTCAAGCATTGGGACATTCTTCCACAGCCAACTTCTTCATCGGCTTCAGCTTTTATTTTAATTGATTCATTCTATATTCTCTGAAGCTTTAAGTTTTTTGGTTACAGTATTCATTTATTTGAATTATTTGTTGCTGTAACAGTTTCACTGTCTGAAACTTGTAAAGGCTCTTCCAAGCCTTGATTGGAAGTTGCTGAATCGGGGGTATTCAGCAAGAAAAAAAGTTTTTGGTTGGTTTGTGATGCAGGATGAATACGAGGGATTTAAACATAAGGGTTATCAGTAAGTTATGTTGATTAACTAGCCCAATTGCAACAGGAAATTCAGTCACATATGAGCTAAGAAAGCATTATCATGAGCATAGTAATTTCAGGACTAGTTACCCGCATGTACTAATTCATTTAGGACTTAGAGTAATGGACTGTTGTGGTTGAGAAACCACTAGATTAGGACGCTTTCTTCAATAAATCAGACCTAGAGTTGAGGCTTACCAAACATTGAACTTCTGGAATTCTTCTGGAGGAGGATCCTTGATCTCACTCTCGAAGGTTGATGATTGGATAACCAAGCTTCATCTTCCGTTGCAACAGGGCCCCCTGGCTATTGGTTTGGAAGGATAATAGACCCAATGATATGGAGTACTTTAAGGACCTGCAAAGAAATAGGGATTAGAGGTTTGGCGTGAGAGAGGAATGGAAATCACAAAAGAAAAGGGAGGCGAGAGGAGATAGGGCTGCGGTGGATGTAGAAGTGGCTTTAGGGCCTCACGCCTAACTTGGAACAAGAGCCTCACGCCCAACCTTCTCTCAAGGTGACTGTTGACCCCCTAATGGATTTTGATGAATACAAAACACTAGAGTATAATTCCCTTTATATTGACAAATTACTTGAGCATTTCAGATGTTTAACTAAGAATATTGTTAAGTATTGTCAAAGCATGTTCCCGTACTTTTCGGTGGATTTATTGAAGATTTTTGAGATGAAGAAAATGGATCAGGGGCAGCCGAGACGTCTCCAGCTTGTTCCAGAGACGTCTCCGATACGCAGAGAAGAAGCTGGGACGTCTGGAGACGTCCCCAGCACTTGCCGAGGCGTCTCGCAGGGTCGGAGTCGACTCCCGGCTTTCCAGAGTCGACTCTCTCAGAGACGGCAGAAAGGCCGTTTTTAAGGGGTGCGCGCGAGTCGTCTCCGAAGGACGCGGAGCCAACTCTCTCAGGGATTCCAGAGGACCCGTTTTTCGTTGAGAAAATGTCGGAGCCATCTCCGACGTCGCGGAGTCGTCCCCACGCATAAAGCTCAAAAATCCCGAGACGTCCCCCGAGGCATGCGAGCCGGCTCTCTCAGAAAAATAGAAAAACAAGAAATCGGGCTGTTCTTCTTCGGAGTCGTCCCTAGAAAGCGCCGAGTCGACTTCGACATTGTCGAAGGATTTTTTATGCAGCCGAGACGTCTCTCGTTCAAGTGGAGACGTCTCCGGAATGCCTGGAACGCGACTGACACATTTTTGCAGGTTTTGTTTGAAATCCTAACGGCTCTATTTTTGTTTCTAATGGATCTATTGCTTGCAGGAGTATAAAAAGGAGTTTTTAAGTGCATGAAAAGTGTCTTCTCACCAAGCTAACACTAAAGCATTCAAGAGAGAAGAAAGAGAAAGAGTCTCAAGGGAGTTGGTGTTTTCAAGAGGAGAAATCAAGTGCATTCAAGCCTTCTTCATCTGATTTCGTGCTCATCTACTCACTCCCACTCGGCAATCAAAGCTCGCATTCAAGCCGACGTGATCCACATCGGAAGAACCACCATCATCCAAGCTTTCAACGGCAAAGAGGGTTCTTCCGGTTTTGTTGTTCTTCATTGATTTATTTGCTTTCATAGAAGCTTTTAAATTCTTGTAAAACTCTTAAACATTGTGCTTGTTCCAGTCAAGGGACTTGGAACAAGGGTTAGGTGTCCCAAGCCTAGTTTAAATTGGGGGATTGTAGGGTTCGTTGTTAGCCCGGGTTAAAACAACGAGTTGGGTAGTTCACTCGAAAAGCTACCGGACTGTAATCGCCGATTATAGTGAAAAATTTCCAAAGGTGTTTGGGGAGTGGATGTAGGAGCAGTGGAAGCTCCGAACCACTATAAACCTCTGTGTTTGCGATTGATTGTGCTTACCGCTTTAACTTTATTCTTACACCTACACTTGTGTGTATTGTTTAATTAGACTAAAATTTTAAAACACCCAATTCACCCCCCTCTTGGGTGACCATCTCTGGGCAACAAGTGGTATCAGAGCAGGTGCTCTGTGTATTCTTGAAGACCTAACCGTCTTTGGCAAAAATCAAGATGGCAACACCCTTCAACAATGTTCCTGCTGAGGGGCAGGCTACCAATAGACCTCCACTTTTCAATGGGACAAATTATTCCTATTGGAAAACTAGAATGAGAATTTTTGTTCAAGCACAAAATTATGCCTTGTGGAGGGCTATAATCAAAGGACCACACGAACCATCTCACATAGTTAATGGCGTTCTGGTTTTCAAACCTGAGGAGGATTGGGATGAGAATGATAGCAAGATGGTTCAACTCAATGCTAGAGCCATGAATACATTGTATTGTGCTCTAGATGTAAATGAGTTTAATAGAGTCTCCACCTGTAGTTCCGCCAAGGAAATATGGGATAGGCTTGAAGTTACCCACGAGGGTACTAATCAAGTCAAGGAGTCTAAAGTGAACATTCTAGTTCACAAATATGAATTATTTAAGATGGAACCCAACGAAACTATTTCATGCATGTTCACACGCTTCACTGATATAATTAATGGTCTAAAGAATTTGGGTAAATCTTACACTAATTCAGAACTTATGAGAAAAATTCTCAGGTCCTTGCCAAAGACTTGGGAAGTAAAGGTCACGGCGATTGTAGAAGCCAAAGACCTCAACACCTTGGCACTTGAAAAACTATTGGGCTCATTGATGACGCATGAGCTCACAATGAAGCAACATGAAGAAGATGTGCCAAAGAAGAAGACAATCGCCCTCAAGGCCATTTCAAGTAATTGTGAAGAAGAAAGCAGTGGAAGTGAAGAGGGAAGTGAAGATGAAGACTTGGCCTTAATAGTAAGGAAGTTCAAAAAATTCATAAGAAGAAAGAAGGCCTTCCCAAGAAAGAAGTTTGGAGGGAGAAATGATTGGAAAAAGGAAAAAGAAAAAAAAAGAGACCCAATCATATGTTATGATTGCAAGAGACCGGGACACATCCGCTCCGAATGCCCTCAACAGAAGAAGCACTATGGAAAGAAGAAGAAGAAGGCATTGAAAGCGACTTGGGATGATAGTGACACATCCTCCTCCGAGGAAGAGAAGGAAGAGACCGCCAACTTGTGCTTCATGGCATTCGACGACGATGATGTCAGAGCTCAATTACAGATTTTACTTTAGAAGAATTATATGAAGCTTTCCAAGAACTCATGAATGATTATAGTATGTTAGGAGTAAAGAATAAAGAACTAAAGGCCTCCAATCAAAAACTGAAGGATGACATTAAAAACCTATTGATTGAAAAGGAAAATTATGAAAATGATAGCATTATTGACCTAAAGGATAAAATTTCAGAACTTAGCATTGAGTATGAAACTGCAAATACACTCATCAGGGAATTAAATCTAAGAGTCAAATTCCTACTCAATAGTAATACTTCACTTGCACAAAATGTCAAATCTCTTAAAAATGATAAGGAAGTATTAACTAAAGAAAATTTGGACCTTAAGGATGAGCTACACAAGTATAAACCAATTGTGCAGAAATTTACACATAGCTCGGAAAAATTAAATCTTATTCTATCCAATCAAAGAGCTATTTTTAATAAAGCCGGATTAGGATACAAAACTAGCAAACAGCAAAAATATCTAAAGAACTTTTTTGTAAAAGCAAAAGATGTTAAAACTGAAAAACCTACATGTTTTTGTTGTGAGAAAAATGGACATAAAGCTTATTCTTGCACTCAAAGAAAGATTCAAACTAATAAGAACACATTTGTAAAGTGTAAAAACACAACCAAAATATGGGTTCCTAAGGGAACCAACTACACTAACCAAGAAGGACCCAAGAAAACTTGGGTACCTAAGAGCTTCACATGATTATTTTGTAGGTATGCCTTGCAGCCGGGAGCAAAAAGAGAATGTGGTATCTTGATAGCGGTTGCTCAAGGCATATGACCGGTGACAAGAGCCACTTCGTCACCTTGGAATCAAAAGAAGGAGGAGTAGTCACATTTGGAGACAATGCTAAAGGCCAAATCATTGGCGTTGGTAAAATCTCTATATCATCCTCCTCATTTATTGACAATGTATTGTTAGTTAATGGATTAAAACATAATTTACTAAGTATAAGTCAATTTTGTGACAAGGGCTTTAAAGTGTCATTTGAATCTTCCCTATGCATAATTAGTAGTCCAATTGACAATGGGATCATACTTATGGGACATAGGCTTGGAAATGTTTACATGGTAGATCTTGATGATCTCACCATGAAAGATGGCCAATGTCTTGTAGCCATGGATGCCAAGGTCAATGAGACTAGCTGGTTATGGCATCGTAGGTTAGGACATGCTAGCATGGATTTAATTTCTAAATTGATTAGAAAAGATCTAGTTAAAGGACTACCAAAAATAGATTTTGAAAAGAACAAAATTTGTGCTGCATGTAAACTAGGGAAACAAACAAGAAGCTCTTTCAAACCTAAGAACATAGTTTCAACATCAAAATCCTTAGAACTAATTCACATGGATTTATTTGGACCCACTAGAACTGCTAGTCTAGGGGGTAAGAAGTTTGGTCTTGTAATTGTTGATGATCTTTCACGTTTTACATGGGTTTCATTTCTTGCCCACAAAGATGAGTCCTTTCCCGCTTTTATCAAGTTTCATAATAGGATTTCAAATGAACTTAACCTTAAACTAAAAGCAATTAGGAGTGATCATGGTACCGAGTTTGAAAATCAGCATTTTGAAAAATTTTGTGAAGAAAACGGTATCAATCACAATTTTTCGGCCCCTAAGACACCCCAACAAAATGGGGTGGTAGAAAGGAAGAATCGCACACTAGCAGATATGGCTCGTACCATGTTGTGTGAATCGGATGTACCAAAGTATTTTTGGGCTGAAGCAATCAATATTGCTTGCCATATTTTAAACCGTGCTTTAGTTAGATCTATTTTAAAGAAAACACCTTATGAGTTGTTGAAAAATAAGAAGCCCAATATAAATTATTTTCATGTTTTCGGTTGCCGCTGCTTTATTTTAAACAATGGAAAGGACAATCTAAGTAAATTTAGTGCTAAATCAGATGAGGGGATCTTTATAGGTTATTCCTCATCTAGTAGAGCATACAGAGTCTTCAACAAGAGAACTCTCGTTGTTGAAGAATCCATTCATGTTGTTTTTGATGAAGCTAATGGAGATTCTTCTAGAAAAGAAAAAGATGGTGATGCAGGTATACTTGAAGACAGAATGAAGGAGTTCTCCATACAAGACAAACAACATGAGGATGAAATCAAGGAAGATACAATTCAGCAAGATGAAGAAGATCAACCCCAAGCAAGAAATCAAGATCTTCCGAGGGAATGGAGGTATGCACATGGTCATCCAAGGGATCTAATCCTTGGTGACCCTTCACAAGGGGTAAGGACAAGATCCTCTTTAAGAAATACTAGTAATTATCTTGCATTCGTTTCACAAATAGAGCCTAAATCACTAGAAGAAGCCGAAAAAGATGAAAATTGGATAAATGCTATGCAAGAAGAATTAAACCAATTTGAAAGAAATCAAGTTTGGACTCTAATGAAAAGACCCCCTAATGTTTCAATTATAGGCACGAAGTGGGTATATAGAAATAAACTAGATGAAGATGGAGTAGTAATAAGAAACAAAGCTAGGTTGGTAGCCAAAGGCTACAATCAGAAAGAAGGCATAGATTTTGATGAAACCTTCACTCCTGTTGCTAGGTTAGAGGCTATTAGACTACTTTTGGATATGCATGCTTCATGGATTTCAAACTCTATCAAATGGATGTAAAAAGTGCATTTTTAAATGGTTATATAATGAAGGAAGTTTATGTAGAACAACCTCCAGATTTTGAAAACCACTTACATCCAGATTATGTTTTTAAATTGCATAAAGCATTGTATGGACTTAAGCAAGCCCCTAGGGCTTGGTATGAAAGATTAAGTAATTTCCTAATTGAAAATGTGTTTAAAAGAGGAAATGTAGATAAAACACTCTTCATTAAAAGAAAAGAGAATGACTTATTGCTTGTGCAAATTTATGTGGATGATATAATTTTTGGTGCTACTAATGATAGTCTTTGTCAAGAGTTTGCTAAGCTTATGCAGGGAGAATTCGAAATGAGCATGATGGGTGAGCTCAACTTCTTTCTTGGGCTACAAATAAAACAATCAGAGGAAGGCATCTTCATCAGTCAGTCCAAGTACATCAAGGAAATGTTGGAGAAGTTCAAGATGAAGGATGCAAAGGAAATCAGCACACCCATGGGCTCAAGTTGCAAGCTTGACAAAGATGAAAAAGGTAAATGTGTAGACTGCAAATTGTACAGAGGTATGATAGGGTCTTTACTTTACCTTACTGCTAGTAGACCAGACATATTATTCAGTGTTTGCATGTGTGCTAGATACCAAGCATGTCCTAAGGAATCACACTTACAAGCTGTTAAAAGAATATTCAAATACCTAGTAGGGACATCTAATGCAGGTTTATGGTATTCTAAACAATCTAATTTAAATTTAATTGCTTATTCCGATGCTGATTTTGCCGGGTGTGTTGCCCAGAGATGGTCACCCAAGAGGGGGGTGAATTGGGTGTTTTAAAAACTTTTGACTAATTAAAAATAAAACACACGAATATATGCACTAAAGTAAAGAAGGAAGAATGAGAAAGGTCAATCGCAAACACAAGGTTTTATAGTGGTTCGGAGCTTCCACTGCTCCTACATCCACTCCCCAAATCACCTTTGGGAATTTCCACTATAATCCACGATTACAGTACGGTAGTTTTGCGAGTTCACTACCCAACTCGTTGTTTTACACCGGGCTCACAACAAACCCAAAACCCCCAATTTCACTTAGGCTTGGGACGCCTTTTCCTTGTTCCAAGTCCCTTGACTGGAACAAGCACCACAATGAAAGAGTTTACAAAAGAAAGGAAAAGCTCTAAAAAGCAAATATTGCAATTATGAACAATTGAACCCGGAAGAATCGTTTTGCCATTGGAAGCGTGGGAGATGTTGATTCTTCCGATGTGGAACGCGTAGGGTTGAGTGTAAGCTTTGAATCTCGAGCGCACGAGAGTGGTTGAGCTTGAAATCACTTGGGAATCTTGAAAAACACTTGATTTCTTCACTTGAATGCACTCACTCCCTTGAACTTTTCTTTCTTACTTCTCTCTTGAATGATCTAGCTTTTGGGTTGGTGAAGAGTTGTTGAGAAGCACTTAAGAGGTCCCTTTTATAGCCCAAAAAGCAAATATAGCCGTTAGAGACAAAGTAAAAAGGATTTGAAATTCAAACCAAACCTGAAAAGCTGTCAGTCGCGTCCCAGTCGCTCCGGGGACGTCTCCGCTTCAACGGGAGATGTCTCGGCTACAAGATTTTACTTTTTCCGTTGTCTGGGGTCGACTCGGCACTTTCAGGGGACGTCTCGGCTTGTTTGCACTTTTTGAATGGGGACGACTCCGCTTCTTTATCTCCGAAGAACATGTCCTCTGGAATTTCCTGAGAGAGTCGACTCCGCTCCTTCAGGGGACGTCTCGGGTTGTCTGCACTTTATGCATGGGGACGACTCTGCTATCTCAGGGTCGACTCCGCTTCCTTATCACCAAAAAAAAACCATTCTCTGGAAAACCCTGAGAGAGCCGTCTCCGCTATCTTGGGGACGACTCGGGAAGTCTCCTTTTTACTTGCGGGGACGACTCGGCTTACTGTGGGGACGTCTCGCGCATATCTCTTGAAAACTGCCTTTCTGCCGCCACTGAGAGAGTCGACTCCGTTACTGAGAGAGTCGACTCCTCTAACGCGGGGACGACTCGGCAGGTGTCGGGGACGTCTCCAAGTGTGCCGGTTCTTCCTGTTTGTGCCAGAGACGTCTCTGAAACTATCCGGAGACGTCTCGGCTGTCCCTGATCTGTTTTCTTTAACTCAAAATATTCTTCAATAAATTCATAAAAATTATGGGAACTTGCCTAGACATTTCTTAACAATATTCTTAATAAGACACATGAATTCCTCAATTAAATTGTTAAGATATAATGGGAATTTTACTCTAGTGTTTTGTATTCATCAAAATCTATTAGGGGGTCAACAATCTCCCCCTTTTTGATGATGACAAAACACTGAGTATATGCAAAATTTGAGATTTAAACATATACACAGTATTTGATCAGATGTACAAGTATAATGTTTTGATTAGAACTAGATACAATGTGCATCACTCAAAGTATTCAATTTTCAGTTCTTTCCTTGTGCATAAGATTGATCTTTATAGTTCTTAAATGATTTTAGCATATCAACTGAATTTGAATCAAGTTAAAATGAAGTATTGATGCTGAGGATAATTGAGAGCTAGATTCTTTTTGACTCCCCCTTTCTTTTCCAGAAGGGCAATTATCTTAAGGTCAATATTCTTCAATTTTATCTTTTCTAAATCAACTTTGGAGTATGATTATAAATTTTGCATTCCATATTCAATATCCATATATATAACTGCTCCCCCCTTTCAATATCTCTACATTCAATATCTACTCCCCCTTTTTGTCATCAACAATGAAGGGGACAAATTATCTCTATATTCAATATATTCAGTGTTCATTTTACTCCCCCTTTGATATTCAGGTTGTGCTCCCCCTGTTTCATATGCTTTGATACGTTGTGCCAAATCTGAATACTTAATGTATGTTATGAGATTCTTATGACACATCAAGAGGCACATTCACATTCATAGAAACACATACATAGAGTTGGCAATGTACACAGTTTTCAAAAGGGATTGTATTCATGTATCATTGTGAACCTTTGAAGTCAGTACATAGTCAAGAAGAAGAAATCATTACAAGTATTGATTTCTAATACAAAAGTGTTTCAAAAATAGCCTAGGATTTACAAAAAGAAGATCCTACAAGATATCCATCATCGGCGACGTTGCTCATGGGCCCTACCAGCTGTATTTTGTTCATAAACCTTACAAGCTGCATCTATGAATGTGTTGATGGAATCCATGAGGGTCTTAAATTGATCTCCCTGTGACTTGTGGAAACCTGCCACAAGTGCTTCAAACTCTATGGTTGCCATTTCAATTCTTCCTCTGAGTTGGGCAACCAAGGTGCCCACGTTGCTATCTGGTTTTGTCAGCTCTTTGAGACTCTTAGAAATGCTCCTCAAGCTGTCCTTGAGCTCTATTGATCTGATGGTTTGGGTGGCACCCACACCAATTATTTCTTGTGTTGTAGCTTCAATTTGACTTCTAATATCCTTCATTTCTTGTAGAAGCCCTTCATGTGAAGCTCTGATGGGGGCCAACTCTGTAGAGATAATGGATCTCATCTCCTCCCTCATCTGCTGACAAATGGCAGATGCTAAGGTACGCATCTGATCCTCTGACAGGAAGGAGGGCCCACTAACTGGAGGAGGTGGTGGCATGGATGTGGAAGGTCCAGCTGAGCTGGAGGGTATATCAGGGATATCCAAGTGGCTAGGTGGAGGAGAGTGATGGTCAGACTCATGATGTGGGTTCTCGGGCTCTAGGATTTGGGCTTTTCTCTTTGGTACCTTCACCCACGATCCATCTATCTTATGAAATTCCATTCTTCTCATTGTGCCCTCATTGTAATAGTCGGTGTTTCTCAAGGGCTTTGCAGGTTCATTTGTTGGAATGGGAACCTTGAAGTGTTTAAAGATTAAGGTAAAGATCATGCCATAGGGTATACTAAACCTAGAATACCTATGACATAGGGCAATGTAGTTTAGCATAAGTCTAGGGAGGTTTAGGGGTATCCCTAGTAGGATATGGTGCATTATAACTAAATCTCGCTCCGAAACAAAATCGAAGCGACCGGTTTTGGGAAATAGGACCCGGTTGACAATACTTAAAAGAAGTCTCATCTCTGCATTTAGGTCCTGGGAATTGACAACATCAAGAGGGCCGCAGTCCTCTCTTCCTAAAAGTAGATTTAGGGCTGATTCCCTTTGGGAATGTGAGGTTGGAGCCTCACCGTTCTTAGGGATTTGTAAGACAATGGATAGGACATCTTCATTGACTTCTATTAATGTCCCCCGGACATATGCAGTGTACCCTTGGTCCCCTAAGGCCATATTGCTAAAAAGTTCTCTAACTAGGCCGGGGTAGGTCAAGGTATTTAGGGTACAAAGGTGCTCCCACCCTTGGGCTCGGAGTCTCTCTCCAATAGAGAACCCCTCATGATCTAAAAATGAGAAATCTATGTACCTTCTGGTCGTGACTGTGCGATTCGCACAGGAAATAGTCGTGGTTGGCGGAGCAACCGGAGGAGACGGCGCGGAGGGTTCTTCCCGCCGATCCTCACCGTCGGCCGCTACCCTAGGTCGCCTTCCACGGGTCGTCCTAGCCTTTTTTGGTGCCATGGATGCTAGGGTTTGTGATGTAGAGCAAACGGAGGCTAGGATTTGAGGTGGAGAGCAAATGGAGGCTAGGGTTTTTCGTTTTGGTCGGGAATGAAGGAGAAAGCTCGAGTCGGCTCGAGCGATTTCGACCTATTTAAAAAGCCCTCCTTCGGTCCCCGAGACGTCTCCGCGACTAAGGCGAGACGTCTCCCCTGGGGGGACGTCTCTGCGATTTGCCAGAGACGTCTCCGGCACTGAAAAATTTCAGACTGAATTCTATCTTCTCCCAATTTTTGTTTAATCACCCTAATCAACATGATTTTTTTTTTTGATAAACTTAGAGTGAATTTGTTAGTGATCCTCCCCCTTAATGATACATCCTATAATAATTTGATAATGATTTTTGAATTATTAATATTGAAATGAGGAGTGTTTGACCAAATTTCGAATACCTATGAAATAGGCTCTGAAAATATCTCCATGAAGAGTCCAAGGGAGGGTAACCATCCTCCGGAAAGTCAAACAGTTCGTCATTTAGCTTAGATGAATTCATGTTTTCACTTATGTTTACCTTGAGGTTGATTATTAGTTTGAGTAGCAAGGCAATGCAATACAAATTCAACTCATTTGCTAGGATCATACAAGCTCAAGGCATTCCTTAAGAAATTGAATCTTTCTTTACAAAGGGGCTTTGTAAAGATATCAGCTAATTGATTTTCAGTACATACATATTCAATCATCACATCATTTTTCAGCACATGATCCCTAATAAAATGATGCCTAATCTCTATATGCTTTGACTTAGAGTGTTGGACAGGATTTTTTGTTAAGTTAATTGCACTTGTATTATCACATTTAATTGGTATATTATCCATTTTGATACCGAAGTCTTCAAGTTGTTGCTTAATCCAAAGAACTTGGGCACAACAGCTTCCAGCTGCAATGTACTCAGCCTCAGCTGTGGACAAGGCAACTGAATTTTGTTTCTTGCTAAACCAAGAAACCAAATTAGCACCCAAGAATTGACATGTGCCACTTGTGCTTTTTCTGTCGAGTTTGCACCCGGCAAAATCAGCATCGGAATAAGCAATTAAATTTATGTCAGATTGTTTAGAATACCATAAGCCTACATTAGATGTCCCTACTAGATATCTAAAAATTCTCTTAACAGCTTGCAAGTGTGATTCCTTAGGACATGCTTGGTATCTAGCACACATACAAACACTGAATAATATATCTGGTCTACTAGCAGTAAGGTAAAGTAAAGAGCCTATCATACCTCTGTATAATTTGCAGTCTATACTTTTACCTATCATCTTTGTCAAGCTTGCAACTTGAGCCCATGGGTGTGCTAATTTCTTTTGCATCCTTCATCTTGAATTTCTCCAACATTTTTTTGATATACTTGGTCTGACTGATGAAGATGCCTTCCTCTGATTGTTTTATTTGCAGCCTAAGGAAGAAGTTGAGCTCACCCATCATGCTCATTTCAAATTCTCCCTGCATAAGCTTGGCAAACTCTTGACAAAGACTATCATTAGTAGCACCAAAAATTATATCATCCACATAAATTTGTACAAGCAATAAGTCATTTTCTTTTCTTTTAATAAAGAGGGTTTTGTCTACATTTCCTCTCTTAAATTTGTTCTCAATTAGAAAATTGCTTAATCTTTCATACCATGCCCTAGGAGCTTGCTTAAGTCCATACAATGCTTTATGCAATTTATACACATAATCTGGATGTAAGTGATTTTCAAAACCTGGAGGTTGTCCTACATAAACTTCCTCCATTATATAGCCATTTAAGAATGCACTTTTTACATCCATTTGATAGAGTTTAAAATCCATGAAGCATGCATATGCTAAAAGCAGTCTAATAGCCTCTAACCTAGCAACAGGAGCAAAAGTTTCATCAAAATCTATTCCTTCCTCCTGATTATATCCTTTGGCCACTAGCCTAGCTTTGTTTCTTATTACTATCCCATCTTCATCTAGTTTATTTCTATATATCCATTTGGTGCCTATAATTGAAACATTAGGGGGTCTTTTCATTAGAGTCCAAACTTCATTTCTTTCGAATTGGTTTAATTCCTCTTGCATAGCATTCATCCAATTATCATCTTTTTCAGCTTCTTCTAGTGATTTAGGCTCTATTTGTGAAACGAAAGCAAAATAATTACTAGTGTTTCTTAAAGAGGATCTAGTTCTTATACCTTGTGAAGGATCACCAAGGATTAGATCCTTTGGATGACCATGTGCATACCTCCATTCTTTAGGAAGATCTTGATTTCTTGATGGAGGTTGATCTTCTTCATCTCGCTGATTTGTATCTTCTTTGATCTCATCCTCATGTTGTTTGTCTTGAGTGGAGAGTTCCTTCATTTGGTCTTCAAGTATACCTACATCACCATCTTCTTCTTTTCTAGAAGAATCTCCATTAGTTTCATCAAAAACAACATGAATGGATTCTTCAACAACGAGAGTTCTCTTGTTGAAGACCCTGTATGCTCTACTAGATGAGGAATAACCTAAGAAGATCCCCTCATCTGATTTAGCACTAAATTTACTTAGATTGTCCTTTCCATTGTTCAAAATAAAGCATCGACAACCGAAAACATGAAAATAACTTATATTAGGTTTCTTAATTTTTATCAACTCATAAGGTGTTTTCTTTAAGATGGATCTAACTAAAGCACGATTTAAGATATAACATGAAGTATTTATTGCTTCAGCCCAAAAATACTTTGGTAGATCCGATTCGCACAACATGGTACGAGCCATATCTGCTAGTGTGCGATTTTTCCTTTCTACCACCCCATTTTGTTGGGGTGTCCTAGGTGCCGAGAAGTTGTGATTGATATCATTTTCTTCACAAAATTTTTCAAAATACTGATTTTCAAACTCGGTACCATGATCACTCCTAATTGCTTTTAGTTTAAGATTGAGTTCATTTGAAACCCTATTATGAAACTTGATAAAAGCGGGAAAGGACTCATCTTTGTGTGCAAGAAATGAAACCCATGTAAAACGTGAAAAATCATCAACAATTACAAGACCAAATTTCTTACCTCCTAGACTAGCAGTTCTAGTGGGTCCAAACAAATCCATGTGAATTAGTTCTAAGGGTTTTGATGTTGAAACTATGTTCTTAGACTTGAAAGAACTTCTTGTTTGTTTTCCTAATTAACATGCAGCACAAATTTTATTCTTTTCAAAGTCTATTTTTGGTAGTCCTTTGACTAGATCCTTTGTAATTAATTTTGAGATTAAATCCATGCTAGCATGCCCTAACCTACGATGCCATAACCAACTAGTCTCATTGACTTTGGGATTCATGGCTACAAGACATTGGCCATCCTTCATGGTGAGATCATCAAGATCTACCATGTAAACATTTCCATGCCTATGTCCTGTGAGTATGATCTCATTGTCAAATGGACTACTAATTATGCATAGTGATGATTCAAATGATACTTTAAAGCCCTTGTCACAAAATTGACTTATACTTAACAAATTATGTTTTAGTCCATTAACTAACAATACATTGTCAATAAATGAGGAGGGTGATATGGAGATTTTACCAACACCAATAATTCGGCCTTTGGCATTGTCTCCAAATGTGACTACTCCTCCTTCTTTTGATTCCAAGGTGACGAAGAGACTCTTGTCACCGGTCATATGCCTTGAGCAACCACTATCAAGATACCACATTCTCTTTTTATTTCCGGCTGCAAGGCATACCTGCAAAATGATCATGTGAAGCTCTTAGGTACCCAAGTTTTCTTGGGTCCTTCGTGGTTAGTGTAGTTGGTTCCCTTAGGCACCCATACTTTAGTTATGTTTTTAGCTTTTACAAATGTACTCTTGTTAGTTTGGATTTTTCTTTGAATACAAGAGTAGGCTTTATGTCCATTCTTTCCACAAAGAAAGCATGTTGGTTTTTCAGTTTTTACGTCTTTTGCTTTTACAAAGAAATTCTTTAGATATTTTTGTTGCTTATTAGTTTTATATCCTAATCCGGCTTTATTGAAAACAGCTCTTTGATTTGAAAGAATAAGATTTAATTTTTCAGAGCTTTGTGTGAATTTTTCAACAATTGGTTTGTACTTATGTACCTCATTCTTAAGATTCAAATTTTCTTTAACTAGTTCTTCCATATCTTTTTTAAGAGATTCAACATTTTGAGCAAGTGAGGTATTATTGTCGAGTAGGGATTTTACTTTTAGACTTAATTCCTTAATTAGTGTTTTTGCCTTTTCATTTTCAATGCTTAGTTTTGAATTTTTGATTTCTAGGTTAGTAGTGTTAATATTTTTAACGCTCTCCTTTTCAATTAATAGGTTTTCAATATTTTCCTTTAGTTTTTGATTGGAGGCTTTTAATTCTTTATTCTTAGCTCCTAACATACTACAATCACCCATAAGTTCTTGAAAAGCTTCATATAATTCTTCTAAAGTAAAATTTATAGTTGGGTTTTGACATACCTCGTCGTCTTCGAACACCATGAAGCACAAGTTGGCGGTCTCTTCCTTCTCTTCCTCGGAGGATGATGTGTCACTATCATCCCATGTTGCCTTCAATGCCTTCTTCTTCTCCTTTCCAAAATACTTCTTTTGTTGAGGGCATTTGGAACGAACGTGTCCCGGTCTCTTGCAATCATAGCATATGATTGGATCTCTTTCTTTTTCCTTTTCTTTTTCCCAATCATTTCTCCCTCCAAATTTCTTTCTTGGGAAAGGTTTCTTTCTTCTCATGAATTTCTTAAACTTCCTTACTATCAAACCCAAGTCCTCATCTTGGCTTTCTTCTTCACTCTCACTACTCTCTTCTTCACACACACTTGAGGTAGCCTTGAGTGCGATTGTCCTTTTCTTCGGCAACTCTTCTTCATGTTGCTTTATTGTGAGCTCATGCGTCATCAATGAGCCTAGTAGTTGTTCTAATCCCAAAGTGTTGAGGTCTTTGGCTTCTACGATCGCCGTGACCTTTGCTTCCCATGCTTTCGGCAAAGACCTGAGAATTTTACTCACAAGTTCTGGGTTAGTATAAGATTTACCCAAACTCTTTAGACCATTAATTATATCGGTAAAGCGAGTAAACATGCATGTGATGGTTTCATTGGGTTCCATCTTAAACAACTCATACTTGTGAACTAGAATGTTCACTTTAGACTCTTTGACTTGATTTGTACCCTCGTGGGTAACTTCAAGCCTATCCCATATTTCCTTAGCGGAAGTACATGTGGAGACTCTATTGAACTCATTTACATCTAGAGAACAAAATAATGAGTTCATGGCTCTAGAATTAAGTTGAGCCATCCTATCATCATTCTCATCCCAATCCTCCTCAGGTTTGGGAACTCGAATGCCATTAACTATGTGTGATGGTTCTTGTGGTCCCTTGACTATAACCCTCCACAAGGCATAGTCTTGTGCTTGAATGAAGATTCTCATTCTAGTCTTCCAATAGGTATAATTTGTCCCATTGAAGAGTGGAGGTCTATTGGTTGCTTGCCCCTCGGCAGGAACATTGTTAAAGGGTGTTGCCATCTAGATCTTTGGCTAAGACGGTTAGGTCTTTCAAGAAATACACAGAGCACCTGCTCTGATACCACTTGTTGCCCAGAGATGGTCACCCAAGAGGGGGGTGAATTGGGTGTTTTAAAAACTTTGACTAATTAAAAATAAAACACACGAATATATGCACTAAAGTAAAGAAGGAAGAATGAGAAAGGTCAATCGCAAACACAAGGTTTTATAGTGGTTCGAAGCTTCCACTGCTCCTACATCCACTCCCCAAATCACCTTTGGGAATTTTCACTATAATCCACGATTACAGTACGGTAGTTTTGCGAGTTCACTACCCAACTCGTTGTTTTACACCGGGCACACAACAAACCCAAAACCCCCAATTTCACTTAGGCTTGGGACGCCTTTCCCTTGTTTCAAGTCCCTTGACTGGAACAAGCACCACAACGAAAGAGTTTACAAAAGAAAGGAAAAGCTTTAAAAAGCAAATATTGCAATTATGAACAATTGAACCCGGAAGAATCGTTTTGCCGTTGGAAGCGTGGGAGATGTTGATTCTTCCGATGTGGAACGCGTAGGGTTGAGTGTAAGCTTTGAATCCCGAGCGCACGAGAGTGGTTGAGCTTGAAATCACTTGGAAATCTTGAAAAACACTTGATTTCTTCACTTGAATGCACTCACTCCCTTGAACTTTTCTTTCTTACTTCTCTCTTGAATAATCTAGCTTTTGGGTTGGTGAAGAGTTGTTGAGAAGCACTTAAGAGGTCCCTTTTATAGCCCAAAAAGCAAATATAGCCGTTAGAGACAAAGTAAAAAGGATTTGAAATTCAAACCAAACCTGAAAAGCTGTCAGTCGCATCCCAGTCGCTCCGGGGACGTCTCCGCTTCAACGGGAGACGTCTCGGCTACAAGATTTTACTTTTTCCGTTGTCTGGGGTCGACTCGGCACTTTCAGGGGACGTCTCGGCTTGTTTGCACTTTTTGAATGGGGACGACTCCGCTGATCTGGGGACGACTCCGCTTCTTTATCTCCGAAGAACATGTCCTCTGGAATTTTCTGAGAGAGTCGACTCCGCTCCTTCAGGGGACGTCTCGGGTTGTCTGCACTTTATGCATGGGGACGACTCCGCTGTCTCAGGGTCGACTCCGCTTCCTTATCACCAAAAAAAAACCATTCTCTGAAAAACCCTGAGAGAGCCGTCTCCGCTATCTTGGGGACGACTCGTGAAGTCTCCTTTTTACTTGCGGGGACGACTCGGCTTACTGTGGGGACGTCTCGCGCATATCTCTTGAAAACTGCCTTTCTGCCGCCACTGAGAGAGTCGACTCCGCTACTGAGAGAGTCGACTCCTCTAACGCGGGGACGACTCGGCAGGTGTCGGGGACGTCTACAAGTGTGCCGGTTCTTCCTGTTTGTGCCAGAGACGTCTCTGAAACTATCCGGAGACGTCTCGGCTGTCCCTGATCTGTTTTCTTTAACTCAAAATATTCTTCAATAAATTCATAAAAATTATGGGAACTTGCCTAGACATTTCTTAACAATATTCTTAATAAGACACATGAATTCCTCAATTAAATTGTTAAGATATAATGGAATTTTACTCTAGTGTTTTGTATTCATCAAAATCTATTAGGGGGTCAACAGGGTGCTAACTCGACAGAAAAAGCACAAGTGGCACCTGTCAATTCTTAGGTGCTAACTTGGTTTCTTGGTTTAGCAAAAAACAGAATTCAGTTGCCTTGTCCACAGCTGAGGCTGAGTACATTGCAGCCGGAAGCTGTTGTGCCCAAGTTCTTTGGATTAAGCAACAACTTGAAGATTTTGGTATCAAAATGGACAATATTCCAATTAGATGTGATAATACAAGTGCAATCAATTTAACAAAAAATTCTGTCCAACACTCTAAATCAAAACACATAGAGATTAGGCATCACTTTATAAGAGATCATGTGTTGAAAAATGATGTATTGATTGAGTATGTATGCACTGAAAATCAATTGGCCGATATCTTTACAAAGCCCCTTTGTAAAGATAGGTTCAATTTTTTAAGGAATGCCTTGTGCTTGTATGATCCTAGCAAGTAGATTGAATTTGTAATGCAAGCATGATTTGACTTCAATGCTATAGCTTAAATGATTTAACTCCTCAAACATATGCAATGCTTTGTATGCTCTAGAGGTACATATGAATGCTACTCAAACTCATAATACACTTCAAGGTCACATATAGCAAACCTAGAGCCTAATAAGTGAAAATATGAATCTATCAAATTAGATGACGAATTGTTTGACTTTCCGAAGGATAGTTATCCCCCTTGGACTCTTCATAGAGATATTTTCAGAGCCTATTCCATAGGCATTCGAAATTTGATCAAACATTCCTCATTTCAATATTGATAATTCAAAAATCATTGTCAAGCTTTTATAGGATGAATTATTAAGGGGGAGGATCACAAGCAAGCTCACTTAATAATTGCTAAAAGAAATTAAACTGATCATTGAGGTTGAATAAAATGAATTGAGAGAAGATTGAAAATGTTCTGAAATTTTTTCAGTGCCGGAGACATCTCTGGCGAATCGTGGAGACGTCCCCCCGGCGAGACGTCTCGCATTAGACAGAATGAAATCTTTTTTAAACGGGCCGAAACAGCTCGAGCCGTCCCGAGCTGTTTTCCATCGTCCCCGACAAAACCCTAAACCCTTGCATCCATCTTCTCTCCACCACCAATCGAACCAAAATCACTGCCCATTTCCCTAGATTTCCGGTCGATGGCACCTAAGACAGCTAGGCGTAGCGGTGGGAGGCGTCCTAGGGTGGCGAACGACGAGGAACGGCGGGAAGAGCCCTCCGCGCCGTCTCCTCCGGTTGCTCCGCCAACCGTGACTCCCTCCTGTGCGAATCGCACAGTAACAACAGGTAGGCATATAGATTTTTAATTCTTAGTGGGTGAGGGGTTCTCTATTGGAGAGAGACTCCGTGCCCAAGGTTGGGAACATCTATGTTCCCTAAACGTGTCTACCTACCCTGGCTTAGTGAGAGAAGTTTTTGGTAGTTTGGCCTTGGGGAGCTCGGGGTACACAGGGTATGTCCGAGGCACATTTGTAGAAGTCAATGAGGATATCTTGTCTAGTTTATTGCAAATACCTAAGTACGGTGAGGCTCCGACCTCACATCCCCAAAGAGAGATTGCTCTAAACTTAATTCTAGGTAGAGAGAACTGCGGTCCTCTTGACATTGTTAGGTCCCAAGACTTCAATGCTGAAATGAGATTGCTTTTGAGCATAATCAACAGGGTCTTGTTCCCAAAAACCGGTCGCTTCGACTTCGTTTCGAAGCGAGATTTGGCCATTATGCACCACATCCTGTTAGGGATTCTCCTAAATCTTCCTAGGCTCATGTTAAACTACATTTCAATCTGTCATAGGTACTCCAGGTTCAGCATCCCGTATTGGATGGTCTTTACCCTACTTTTCAAGCATTTTAAGGTTCCTATCCCTGAAAATGAGCCAGAGAGACCCTTGAGAAACACTGACTTCTATAACGAGAGCACACTACATAGGATGGATTTTTACAAAAAAGACGGGTCTTGGGTTAAGGTTTGTAAAAGAAAATCCCAAACTGTAGAGCCTGAGATCCATCATCAGGAGCCTGTCCACCTCTCTCCTCCACATAGCCCTATACCCTTTACTGATCATATGGAGAGCTTTCCTTTTCCTGATGTACCTTCCAGCTCGGCTGGACCATCCACTTCCATGCCTCCTCCTCCATTTGTTGGATCGACTCTCTTGTCGGATGAGCAGATGCACACCTTAGCATCCATGGTATGCCAGCAAATGAGGGAAGAAATTAGGTCAGTGGTTTCTGCTGAGATAGCTCCTATCCGTACTTCACATGAAGCACTTTTGGAAGAGTTGAAAGCAATTAGAACTCAAATGGAAGCTATAGGGTCAGAGTTGGTTTGTGTGGCATCAAACCAAACTAGAAGATCAATTGAGATACAAGCTGAATTGAAGATCATATCGGATAGTCTTCAAGAGCTGACGAGCCCTGAAGGCAATTTGGGCAGTGTGGCTGCCCAGCTTAGAGGGAGGATTGATAAAGCATCCCATGAAATTGAAGCATTAATGAAAGCGCTCAATCAGTCTCAGTGAGATAACTTTAGAAGATTAATGCTAGCAATTCATAAGTTTGTGGAAGCTGCTACTGGGGCTCTTGAGGGTGCTGGCCGGTGAGGCACATTTTGTAGACATCTAGGGTTCATCTTTTTGTAAAGCCCTAGGCTTATATGAAACTCTTTCTTTTGTGTTTGCAATCAATCCTTGTAATGGCATCAAATGTTGTAACGCTATATGAATGCCATATCCTTTCTTTTTGAATCTTGGAGTATGTTTTTTTTTTTTTGAATATTGTGATGTGCTATGGATGTTAAAATGTCATAATATACCTTGAATGTTCAAACTTGACAATGTGCAACCATTTCACTATTTTGCCAACTTGACAATGCATATGAAACAGGGGAAGCACAACTTGTAATAATTGAATTTAAATGGTCTGAAATGAATTCCAAAACAAAGGGGGAGTAAAATTCACTTTCCCAAATCATTGAATGTTTCATGTTAATTAGATATAAATGCTGAATTCTAATCTAAAAAGCAACATGGATGCTGAAATCTTATTTGCAAATCTGAAAAAGGAAGTAGAACCATTCCAATAGGCATCCTGAAAATTGGCACTAATTTGTCCCCTTCATTGTTGATGACAAAAAGGGGGAGTAGAATATGGAATGCAAAATGCAAAATTTTTATGTTTATCACACTCATACTTGAAAGTTTAATTAGAATCAACAAAATGAAAAGATAAAATTGAAGAATATTGGCTTAAAGACAATTATCCTTCTGGAAAAGAAAGGGGGAGTCAAAAGTATTTGGCTTTTGATTGTCTTTAGCATCAATATTTTATCAACTTACACTTTAACTTGATTCAAATCTAAAAATGATAGATGATATGCCAAAATTGCTCAAAAGAGCTACTAAGATCAATGCTTATGCATAAGTATAGAACTGACAATTGACTATACTGAATTATGCATACTGTATCTAGCTCTAACCAAAACACAATACTTGTACATCTGATCAAATACTGTGTATATGTTTAATTTTAAATTTTGCATATACTCAGTGTTTTGTCATCATCAAGAAGGGGGAGATTGTTGACCCCCTAATGGATTTTGATGAATACAAAATACTAGAGTATAATTCCCTTTATATTGACAAATTACTTGAGCATTTCAGGTGTTTAACTAAGAATATTGTTAAGTATTGTCAAGGCATGTTCCCGTACTTTTCGGTGGATTTATTGAAGATTTTTGAGATGAAGAAAACGGATCAGGGGCAGCCGAGACGTCTCCGGCTTGTTCCAGAGACGTCTCCGGTACGCAGAGAAGAAGCTGGGACGTCTGGAGACGTCCCCAGCACTTGTCGAGGCGTCTCGCAGGGTCGGAGTCGACTCCCGGCTTTCCAGAGTCGACTCTCTCAGATACGGCAGAAAGGCCGTTTTCAAGGGATGCGCGCGAGTCGTCTCCGAAGGACGCGGAGCCGACTCTCTCAGGGATTCCAGAGGACCCGTTTTTCGTTGAGAAAACGTCAGAGCCGTCTCCGACGTCGCGGAGTCGTCCCCACGCATAAAGCACAAAAATCCCGAGACGTCCCCCGAGGCATGCGAGCCGGCTCTCTCAGAAAAACAGAAAAATAAGAAATCGGGCTGTTCTTCTTCGGAGTCGTCCCCAGAAAGCGCCGAGTCGACTCCGACATTGTCGAAGGATTTTTTATGCAGCCGAGACGTCTCTCGTTCAAGCGGAGACGTCTCCGGAATGCCTGGAACGCGACTGACACATTTTTGTAGGTTTTGTTTGAAATCCTAACGGCTCTATTTTTGTTTCTAACGGATCTATTGCTTGCAGGAGTATAAAAAGGAGTTTTTAAGTGCATGAAAAGTGTCTTCTCACCAAGCTAACACTAAAGCATTCAAGAGAGAAGAAAGAGAGAGAGTCTCAAGGGAGTTGGTGCTTTCAAGAGGAGAAATCAAGTGCATTCAAGCCTTCTTCATCTGATTTCGTGCTCATCTACTCACTCCCACTCGGCAATCAAAGCTCGCATTCAAGCCGACGTGATCCACATCGGAAGAACCACCATCTTCCAAGCTTTCAACGGCAAAGAGGGTTCTTCCAGTTTTGTTATTCTTCATTGATTTATTTGCTTTCATAGAAGCTTTTAAATTCTTGTAAAACTCTTAAACATTGTGCTTGTTCCAGTCAAGGGACTTGGAACAAGGGTTAGGCGTCCCAAGCCTAGTTTAAATTGGGAGATTGTAGGGTTCGTTATTAGCCCGGGTTAAAACAACGAGTTGGGTAGTTCACTCGAAAAACTACCGGACTGTAATCGCCGATTATAGTGAAAAATTTCCAAAGGTGTTTGGGGAGTGGATGTAGGAGCAGTGGAAGCTCCAAACCACTATAAACCTCTGTGTTTGCGATTGATTGTGCTTACCGCTTTAACTTTATTCTTGCACCTACACTTGTGTGTATTGTTTAAACACTTAATGAATGGCGCCCCACATTTGAAGCCCTTACAAGATGTCATGAGGAGGTATTTGTAGACTTTCCTCATGATTTGAAATTTAAACACTTAATGAATGGCGCCCCACATTTGAAGGCTTGATTGCTAGAGAAAAGGAAGAAAAGTTGGCTAGTTTTAAGGAAAAGGTTTGAAGAGTTGTTGGCTCCCATTTGAAATTTTCTTGCATTTGAATTGTGGCCGACCACTTGGACTTTAAATTTGGGTAACATGTCAACTTGTATGAGGTGGCATGGTGATTGGTTCTTTTGATTTTGATTCTTCCATTTGGCATTATCCTCTTGGTTGAGATGATTGCTGATGTGGTGTTGAGGTGGCGTCTGGTTGAGATGATTGCTGATGTGGTGTTGAGGTGGCGTCCCAATAGGTGGCACATAGCATGTTGCATAGGGATTGGTTCTTCTGATGAGGTGGCATGACGTTGCATTGGTTCCTTTGATGAGATGGCATGATGTGGTCGGCTCCTTATGCTTGACTTCATCCTGGTTGGCGTGCTTCCATTGGTTGGAGTGGTGGTGGGTGGCTAGCTGATGTTGATGTGGATGCCGAGGTGGTTCTCCAAAGGTGTGCAAAGGTGGTGGTAGAAACCTAACTTGGCTTGCTTTCTGACTCAATAATTTTATTTACAAGACTCGATCAAATTTAAGTTAGCCACAGTGACCTTGAGTTAATTGATTGGAGTCTTTTTCGAATTCTGGTGCCCGCACCAATTGTTCCGAGGTGGGAAGAATTCGACTCTATCGAACAGGGGTTGGTTTGGCTGTGGTACTTTTCTAGTAGATCTGGATTGAGTCTCTGTAGGTCCTCTCGAGTAATCCATGAATCATCAGATTCTGGTCGACTCTCCCAGTGAACCAAATAGCATTGGTACCCTTTGTTCCGGGTGGTGATAGCTTGATCATCCAAGACATGTTCAACCCTATCTCTCGGTTCTGGAAATGTGGCTGGAGGGCACTCAGGTGTGGGTTCACTCTCAATGGGAACATGATCAAAAGGCTCACTAGGTATCAATGTTGGTCCCTTATACTCTATAAGGTTCGAGATGTTGAAGGTCGAGCTAATACCAAAATCAAGGGGTAAGTCAACCACATAAGCGTTAGGTTCAATTTTCTTTAATATCCTAAATAGACCTGCACTGCGGGCATGCAATTTTTTCATAGTTCCCAGGGAAAACCTTTCAGGTTTTAGTCTAATCATTACATAGTCTCCTTCAATGAATTCCTTAGCTTGTTTGTGACGATTAGCTGCTTGCGCATAAGCTTTGTTACTCATGTCAATTTTCTTACTAATTTTCTTATGTAAATCCCTGACATGTGCATATGATTCTGCTGTCTTTGAGACTCGTGCATGTGAGGGTAACGGAATAGGATCTATAGGTTTCCTAGGTTTATATCCATGGACAATCTCAAAGAGACTCTTTCCTGTGGATCTATTGACTGAGCTGTTATAAGCGAATTCAGTGCGTGATAATAGGAGATCCCAGTTTCTTAGGTTGTCACCGACAAGGCATCTCAATAAGTTCCCTAGACTTCGATTATCGACTTCGGTCTGACCATCAGTTTGAGGGTGGTAGGCAGTGGAGAATTTGAGTTTGGTTCCTAGCATATGCCAAAGGGTCTTCCAAAAATAACTAGTGAACATAACGTCTCTATCTGATACGATGGTCTTGGGTAAACCATGTAGCCTAACCACTTCATCTAGAAAAAAGCTATTTTTGAGGCATCATAAGTCTGGAAACAAAGTATGAAGTGTGCCATTTTGGAGAATCGGTCTACCACGACATATACTGAATCATGTTTTCTCAGGGTTTTGGGTAATCCTAACACAAAGTCCATGCTCATATCTTGCCAAGGGCATTTGGGGACTCGTAGGGGAGTGTATAAATTAGTGTTTTGTCGTTGTTGCTTTGCTATGGTGCAGGTTCGATATCGGGCTACTATTTGGGCAACGTTTTTCTTTAGACCTGGCCAAAAGAATTGGTCTTCAACTTCTAAAATGGTTTTGTTCCTACCAAAGTGACCAGCTAGGCCTCCTGCGAGAATTTCCCAAACTAGAAAGTCTCGGGTGGAGGTGCGGGGAATGCACAACTTATTTCCTTTGAAGAGAAATCCGTCGTGAATAGTAAAATCGTGGAATTGGTTCGAGGATCCTTGACGGATTGATTGGTAGATTTCCTTAAAGTTGGGGCAATGTTTATACTCCTCCTTAAGCCTTTCAAAACCTATGACTTCGGTACTAACAGAAGTGAGGAGCATAGATCGTCTACTAAGGGTGTCGGCAACATGGTTTTCTTTTCTAGCCTTATTTTTCAGGACGAAGGTATAGGCCTGGATGTACTCTACCCATTTCGCATGTCTAGGGTTCAACTTTTTCTGAGAGTTGAGGAAACGTAGGGTTTCATGATCGGAGTATAGGACAAACTCTAGTGGCAGAAGGTAGTGTCTCCAGTACCTTAGGGCTTGGACCACTGCATACAACTCTCTATCGTAGGTAGAATACCTTAGCTTGGCGTCGTTTAATTTCTCACTAAAGAATGCTACTGGGTGGTTTTCCTGACTTAGAACGCCTCCAATCTCGACTCCTGATGCGTCACAGGCAACCTCGAAAACTTTGGAAAAGTCGGGTAATCTCAATATAGGTGCTTGTGTCATCTTGTCCTTAATCTCTCTAAAGGCTTTTTCAGCTGCCTTGGTCCACTCAAAATTTTCTCTCTTAAGGCAATCAGTAATGGGGGTGACAATTGTGCTGAATCCTCTAATGAATCTCCTATAGAATGTGGCTAGATCATGAAAGCTAAGAACGTCATGAATGTTTTTGGGTACTGGCCACTCAATTATGGATTTGACTTTTTTGGGATCGGCAGATACTCCTTCGGTGGTCACGACAAATCCTAAAAAGATAGTCCTATGTGTCATGAATTCACATTTCTTTCGATTAGCATAGAGGCTATCTTGTCTAAGTGATTGACAAACTTGTCTAAGGTGATTCAAGTGGTCATCTTTTGTTTTGCTATATATGAGAATGTCATCGAAATAGACCACTACAAACTTTCCAATGAATGTCCTTAAAACTTGGGTCATGATCCTCATAAAGGTACTAGGTGCGTTGGATAAACCGAAAGGCATCACTACCCATTCAAATAAGCCATCCTTAGTCTTAAAGGCGGTTTTTCATTCATCCCTCAGCCTAATTCTTACTTGATGATAGCCACCCTTAAGATCGATTTTGGAGAATACCGTAGCTCCGGCCATCATATCTAACATGTCATCTAGACGAAAAATAGAAAAATAATATTTGACGGTAATCTTATCGATGGCACGACTATCTACATACATTCTCCGAGTGCCATCTTTCTTAGGGATCAGAAGGGCAGGTACTGCACAAGGACTTATACTCTCCCTAATGAACCCCTTCCTAAGTAACTCGCCAACTTGCTTTTGCAATTCTTGGTGCTCTGAAGGATTCATCCTATAATGGGGTAGATTGGGCAAGGTGGCTCCTGAAACTAGGTCTATGGCATGCTGAATGTCCCTTAAAGATGGTAGGTTGTCAGGAAGATCTTTAGGAAATACATCTTTGAACTCCTCTAAGATTTCAACCACTTCTTGAGGGTGTGCTACTGGGGTTTGGTCCTGGGTCTCCTTAATAGTCAACATCCAAATGGGTGAACCTTCATTGATCTCTTGCTCTAATTCCTTAGCATTGATTATGTTTAATCCAGGTTTCTTTTCCTTCAGACTACTACTAGCTCCCCTCTTAATGTTGTCCTTAGGTGGGGTAGGGTGAGCTACAATTTTCTTTCCATTATGATTGAAGGAACACGAATTTGATCGTCCAAACAGTGTAGCATCATGATCGTATAGCCATGGCCTGCCTAGGATAATGCTACTTACTCCCATAGGAAGGACATCACACCATACCTTCTCCATAGGATTAGAATTGTATCTGAACTTGGCATCTAAGTTTAATGGGTATTGAGGTCGAATTTATCCAAGATACCTTATAGGGATTGTGATGGGATATGGTAGGCAACCCTAAACTCTTGACGGTGTTGGTTGATATGGCGTTGACACAGCTTCCACTATCTAAGATGATTTTGCAGGCTTTTTCTTCTATTTTGATAAAGGTTTGTAGGATGTTGGTCCTATGCCAATCTTCTTGTTCTTTAGCCTGGATCAATATACATCTCACAACTCCTAAAAATTCAGACGTTGATAAGTGCTTAATAATTCATAATTTAGTTATCTTTCCATAGCACTTATCAATGTTCTTGAACTAATAAATACATATTTTACCATGAAATTGAATAATTATTGAAATAAATTTAAAATATGGTAAGAAGTAAATAATTTTTTTCTTAAACTAGGCTCTGAACTTGTCTCTCTCTTGGTTGCGATCTTTCATGAAAACTACAGGAAAACATATAAGGAGGGGATTGGGTTGACCCGGTTTAGTAACCTGATGGAGTTGTAATCAAGCTAAGGCTATAATTAAATAGGTTTTGGTCCTGATTAGATAATTATTTTTGTATGGAAAAAGGTTTGATTAACCCTTTTTATTAAGTTCCAGTCTTGTTTTTAGTCTTGTCGAGTCCGGTCTGAAGTAGTTTAGCAAGAATTAAATTTAAATGACATTAGGCTTGAGAACAAGTTCAAGCAAATCAACGATCATGACCCACCTCAAATCTAAAGCCAATTCCCAACTAATTCCTTACCTGCCTTCTTATAAAATTTATAATTTTTAAAACTAAAAAAAAATAATTAAATATCCACAGTAATTTCGGAAAAGAAATTATTGGAATCACTGTTCATATGAACAGTGTTCCGTGAAAACACTGTTCATATGAACAGTGTTACAAAAAAAATAATAAAAATAAAAACTATTTCACTATTTATCTTCTTCCTCTCGCAGTGCATCACGACCGTCCATCTTCCACGGCGTCTCCCCGTCGATCCTGCGGCCAGCCTATCTTCCCAGCAGCCGAGAATCACGTCTTCCCGTCGATCCCGCGGCCAACCCTCTTTCCAGCAGCCAAGATCCAGCTCTTCCGCATCGGCCCGTTCCAGCCGCATCCAACGAGCACACCAGCGAGCAGCTCCTCTGTCTTCATCCGAATTCACCTCCCAGCAGCCAATGGTCCAAAGAAGGAAAGCAATGAAGTATGATTCCTTCCACGGATCCACACCAGCGACCAGCATCCTGTTTTTCGCCGTCACCGTCCGCGTCTCCTCCGGATTCAAAATCCCCAAATTTCGGATCCCGTCCGCACTCACCAGCATCTGGAAATCAAGCCCGTAATCCAGCCCTTCATCCTTTTCGTCCGCAATCTACCCTCCAGCATCATGCCCCGGAATCACAGCAGCCTAGCATTCAGCCCCTTCTCCCGTCCATATTCATCTTCCACGGATCACTCCTCTGCGACTAGCTCCCGTGATCCAGCAGATGATGTGCATTCCGCCCAAGAATCATGCGTCCGCTCCCTTTGGATTCATGGCTGGCTTCACCAAGAGAGGAGAGACCTATATAAGAGAGGGGAGAGCTTGGTTTAGGGGGAGCGGGGCGGGGAAGGTGAGGAGCACGGTTCAAATAAGAATAGAGCATGCTCTGTTTTGTAGAGAAGGGAGAATAAAAAAAAAAGAAAAAATAGAGGGAGGTCGTGAGCGGATGAATTAGTGAAAGAAAAAGAAGGAAAGACTTGAGGCGGATGGCGTGGAGCATCTCAGCAAGCCGATCAAAGTCGCCGAGCATCATGAGCAGCTAAACCTCGGTTTAGGGGTTTGATGAAGCCATAGAGGAGTATCCGTTTCGTTTTTATTAACTTGAGTTTGTATTGTAAGATTGTTGCATGATGAAGAATTTATCAATTGATCTTGCGATTTATTCAATTTATATAAATCGTTTATCTTGCAGAAAATATTTTACATAGATTGATCTATTTCATCGAATCCAACACCTGTGGTTTGGGGAGATATTCATGTGACATCACTTTCATATTTAATGATTTAATGATCAGATGTATCATGCTAGGTTAGACAGACCATGCTTATCGTTAAAGTAGATGGTTTGTGCTAGACTTAGATGATTCATGCTGAAAATTAATCATAATTTTTAGTGATTGCTTTGGCTTGTAGTCGAAAGCAATCAAGTCTTAAATACAACTCAATCATTGAAAGCGTCATGGATATAAATCTATCGGTGCAATCTAGCCCTAAACACCTCTCTCCATTGATAATTCATACTACTGCATCCATATTAATTCTTAGTTTTTATCATTTACTCTAGCTTATGCCCTTTGAAGTAATTATTTAATTAGAAAAAATAACTTATTCTCCAATCCCTGTAGACCGACACCCGTAATCACTATCCTACAGGATACGTGCTATTGCGTGGTTTATTTTTGAAATTGAAAGAACCGATCAATTTTTGGCGCCGTTGCTGGGAATTGCTAGCATAGTTGTTTTTCTTTTCATTTTAAAAAAAATTCAAATATATATATATATCTAAAAAAAATATTTTTTATTTTTGTTACTTTTCTTATCTTCTTTTTCTCTCTTACTAATTTTTAATTTTTTTTTGATATTATTTGATCAGGAATCGAGGAAAAAAAAATCTGGAATGATCAAAAAGAGAATTGCTGGAAAAGAAATGCTGTAGAGGTTTGCCTAAAAAAATTTTAAATTACTGGAGAAATTTTCTTTGGTAACCTCTAAACCTTTCTTGTTTAAATTGATTATTAGCTTGAAATTTTGTGGTGATTGTTTGATTTTAATTTCAGCAAAATTGTGATTGCATGCCTAATACACATACACAAATTAATCTGCACATAGTAAGGGCAATCACCCTAACAAGATAAGAGCCGAATTTCATCACCGGACTCTTGCCCAACTTAGGTGAACTCAATCTCACATAGTGTCAGCTTAATTAAAATCAATTAGATGTTGGTTCCTAGGGACATTCGAGCTCAATAGGACGAAGATCACCGAAAGTTGCACCAATTTCGCTCTGTGGCTTAGTTGATGTCTAGGCAAGCTTTGTCCCTATAAGGGAGACAGTTCATCTGTTCGAGGCAAGTGGTTTTTAAGTGGGACCTTTGCAAACGCATCGTGACCCCTCCACTTACCTGGGAGCTTACTTGGTCAACTCGGTTCATTAGACCGGATTGGAGGCTTAGGTGCCCTCTTCAAACCAGTTAGGAGCTGTCTAGTGATTTTAGGGCAAATACAAGGATTGATGTATTTGCATGCTTGACTGATCAAGTACTAGTGTATGCAAGGGAGTTGTTCTAGAGTACGTGACCTATTACCTTTTGACTCTGAGATAGAACGGACCCTTAGGAATATTCGAGCTGAGATCAGAACATTACAATCATCCCCACCTCCTGAGATGGCTGAAGAACAACCCAAACTCCTAAGGGGGTACTTTACTCCCACCATTTACACTTCCCCATCTTGCATTCGATTACCTGAAGTAGCAGCGGTACAATATGAAATAAAGTCTAGTGTGATCCAAATGCTCCCATCTTTTTATGGGCTCACCAACGAAGACCCATATAAACACATAGATGAATTTTTTGAGATTTGCACCACTGTCAAGATTCAGAACTTCACTGATGATGCTCTAAAACTTAGATTATTCCTCTTCTCTCTTAAAAATAGAGCCAAGCAATGGCTGAATTCTTTAGAAGCCAACTCGATTTATTCTTGAAATCAAATGCAACAAGAATTTCTTAAAAAATACTTTTCCATAGAAAGAACGAACCAGTTTAGACGTGCCATCACAAGCTTCTCCCAAACTGAGGGAGAAGAATTTAATGAAACTTGGGAGAGATTTCGGGACCTAATCCGTAAATGCCCACATCATCAAATACCTAAATGACAGCTAGTGCAATGTTTCTATGACGGATTGACTGAACGAAACCGTCAGATGATTGATGCCGCATGCGGGGGGACATTCATGCTTCAAAATGAGCATGAAGCATGGCAATTATTTGAAAATCTAAATGAAAACTCCCTCCACCATGCTTTCTGTTCTCGTCAAGCATCCCCGAGTTCTCAAAGAAAAGGGACCATCTATGAAATAAGTCATTCTATGGACCTGTCTAGCAAGGTAGATGCATTGTCCCATAAGATTGACCAACTGATGATAGGTAGGCATTTCATTAACTCTTTCCAAGCACAAGTGTGTACAATCTGTTCTAGCCCAACCCACCCTATTCATTAGTGCCCCTCAGCACCTCAATTTCTCGAACTCGTGCAAGAACACATCAATGCTGCTCAAACACAGCCCAGACCGGGTAATGACCCATTTTCCAATATATATAATCCGGGATGGCGAAATCATCCAAACATTTCTTGGAAGCAGCAAGCTTCGAATACTGCCCAACCCTACTCCCAAAATTTTCAAACCCCACAAAATATTCATCCTTACCATCCCATGACTCAATTTCAACATACTCCTCCTCCACCCCAAAGAAACACAGCCTTTGAGGAGAAAGTGTTGAACACCCTTCATGGTTTGGAAACCATTACACAATTGGTGCACTCTCACACGCAATCCATCGCCAAGCTAGAATCCCAAATGGGACAACTAGCTAATGCACTGAACAAGCGAGAGGAAGAAAAGCTTCCAAGCCAACCACTAAGTAATTTTAGGAGACAATACATGGCTCAAGAAAATCAACTAAATGCAATTCATTATGAACAAGCCAATGCTTTGACTACCCTAAGGAGTGGACGTGTAGTAAACAATAAGATTGGGGAGAATAACAAACAATAAGGAAGGTGAAGAAGAGGATAGACATGTGTCAAATGAAAATCTAAAACCTTCTTCTTCTTCAGCTAGTCCACCTTCTGCGAAAACTCACATCCCAAAGGCCCCATTTCCTGAAGCTCTTAATTCACCCTCTCCTTTTGACAAAAAGGAAACTTCACTAGAGGAGATGATAGAGATTTTCAAACAAGTGAAAATCAACATTCCACTTCTTGATGCTATTAGACAAGTTCCCTCCTCTGCCAAATTTCTCAAAGACCTTTGTACCCAAAAGCAAAAATCTAGGACACATGTGCCTAGAAAAGTCTTCCTAACTGAGCAAGTGAGTTCTATTCTCCAACACTATTAGATGTGTAACCTAAAAGCCAATCTGGCGGACACATTATTAATTCTGGGACATAAATTTGTACTTGACTTTATTATTATTGAATAATAAATGGACATCTTTTCATTCATATTGTTTATGTGTCTATAAATCATCCAAGGAATTAATAAGATGATGATACATATTCTCAAGAGTTGAGAATTTGAGCCATGTATCATTAGGTGATTAATTTCTAAATGCTCCTGGTCAATGGATCATCACGAGGACGGTGATCAATCCGATCAGTAAATAAATCGCTTTCCTTATGGATGGACGAGACTCGAGTCCACAGTGTAGAGACACTGAAGTGATAGTGCAGGTGCTTGTTAGAGAACAAGGGTACTGAGCGTGACCAAGACAAGAAGTTACTTAGATGTCTATCCACTCGTCAGTGACTTGCTTGATGTTGCAGTAGTGTGACTGGTCCTTTGACATGCGGTGCTTCGGCTATTCACAGTGAGGTTATTGTAGTTTGACTGCACATATACATGGTCTCTAGTCATATGGATCTTTGTTGTGTAGATTGGCTGTAGCAGGTTCACTGTAGGAGTAGGGTATGCACTTTCATGGAATCTATCGACCTTGATAGAAGAGGAATGATCTTATGTGATTTATTAGACTGAGTTCTAAGACCTTGGCCAGGGCAGTAATATAAAATGGAGAAAGACTTTTCCACTATCGAACTCAAGTCGAATAAATCTAGACATATGACAGACAATGGGGTTTGACGAGTTATCCATGACCTCCAGTCTGTAGGGATCCACGATAGAAGAACTCTATCATACGATAACTGCACTTTGAGATTCATCATTCTATTCTGCTGGGTAGTCACTACATACTGTTAGGTGTCACTGGTGGATGGTGAGACTCACAGGGATCATCTCGATGGTCGATAATTTCTGGTGAGTTGAGTTGGAATTGTTTTAACCCATTGAAAGAAGTTTTCAATGATATTGTGATAGAGATTGCAATATATCTCACTACCAGTCAGAATAGAACCTATGGGGTCACACACATTAGAAGTATTGACCGATCCGATGGTTGAATTGTGATTAAAAATTACATATGATCAATTAGATTGATAAATTGAAAACCCGCTAAGAGTTAGTGGTTAGAAGAAGGAATAATTGCAATCAGATTGCAATTTAATTTAATTAATTGGATTTAATTAATTGGACTTGATCACGAGTCCTACTTGGAGTAGGATTCATGGAGTCCTAATTGGATTAGAATTTTAAATTAAATTAGAGTCCTACTTGGAATAGGATTTCTAAAGTCCTAATTATCTTAGGGCTGAAATTTGAACAAGTCCTGATTAGATTAGAATTTTCTTAAGTCCTAATTTTTTTTAAATTTTAATCTAATTAATTAAATGACTCCTAATTGGATTAGGATTGAAGAGTTCAATAGAGTCATGGTTCAATTAAATCCTAATTGGATTAGGATTTGGAGGAATTGAATTGGGTTCATCTAATCCTTTTTAGAAAAGGATTGAGTCCCTATGAATGTGGCTAAACCCACCCCACTTAATGTGATTAAGTGGGGTGTGAGAATAGAAGGGAGAAGGGGGAGGGGCGTATAGAAGGAAGAAGGGGGAGGGGCCTACGCCCCTCCCTTGCTTGCGTGAGATGAAAAGGAGGGGCTATGCCCCTCCTCTCTTGGGAAAATAAGATGATAATGATGAGCTCCTAAAAAGTAGGAGCTCATCCTTAACAGTCAACATCCAAATGGGTGAACCTTCATTGATCTCTTGCTCTAATTCTTTAGCATTGATTATGTTTAATCCAGGTTTCTTTTCCTTCAGACTACTACTAGCTCCCCTCTTAATGTTGTCCTTAGGTGGGGTAGGGTGAGCTACAATTTTCTTTCCATTATGATTGAATGAACACGAATTTGATCGTCCAAACAGTGTAGCATCATGATCGTATAGCCATGGCCTGCCTAGGATAATGCTACTTACTCCCATTGGAAGGACATCATACCATACCTTCTTCTGATAGGATTGGAATTGTATCTGAACTTGGCATCTATGTTTAATGGGTATTGAGGTCGAATTTATCCAAGATACCTTATAGGGATTGTGATGGGGTATGGTAGGCAACCCTAAACTCTTGACGGTGTTGGTTGATATGGTGTTGACACAGCTTCCACTATCTAAGATGATTTTGCAGGCTTTTTGTCCTATTTTGATAAAGGTTTGTAGAATGTTGGTCCTATGCCAATCTTCTTGTTCTTTAGCCTGGATCAATATACATCTCACAACTCCTAAAAATTCAGACGTTGATAAGTGCTTAATAATTCATAATTTAGTTATCTTTCCATAGCACTTATCAATGTTCTTAAACTAATAAATACATATTTTACCATAAATTGAATAATCATTGAAATAAATTTAAAATATGGTAAGAAGTAAATAATTCTTTTCTTAAACCAGGCTCTGAACTTGTCTCTCTCTTGGTTGCGATCTTTCATAAAAACTACAGGAAAACATATAAGGAGGGAATTGGGTTGACCCGGTTTAGCAACCTGATGGAGCTGTAATCAAGCTAAGGCTATAATTAAATAAGTTTTGGTCCTGATTAGATAATTATTTTTGTATGAGAAAAAGGTTTGATTAACCCTTTTTATTAAGTCCCGATCTTGTTTTTAGTCTTGTCGAGTCCGATCTGAAGCAGTTTAGCAAGAATTAAATTTAAATGACATTGGGCTCGAGAACAAGTTCAAGAAAATCAACGATCATGACCCACTTCAAATCTAAAGCCAATTCCCAACCAATTCCTTACCTGCCTTCGTATAAAATTTATAATTTTTAAAACTAAAAAAAATAATTAAATATCCACAGTAATTTTGGGGAAAAAAATTACTGGAATCACTGTTCATATGAACAGTGTTCCGTGAAAACACTGTTCATATGAACAGTGTTACAAAAAAGATAATAATAATAATAAAAACTATTTCACTGTTTATCTTCTTCCTCCCGCAGTGCATCACGGCCGTCCATCTTCCACGGCGTCTCCCTGTCGATCCCGCGGCCATCCTATCTTCCCAGCAGCCGAGAATCGCGTCTTCCCGTCGATCCCACGGCCAGCCCTCTTCCCAGCAGCCGAGATCTAGCTCTTCCGCATCAGTCCGTTCCAGCCGCATCCAACGAGCACACCAGCGAGCAGCTCCTCCGTCTTCATCCGGATTCACCTCCCAGCAGCCAATGGTCCAAAGAAGGAAAGCAATGAAGCATGATTCCTTCCACGGATCCACACTAGCGACCAGCATCCTGTTTTTCGCCATCACCGTCCGCGTCTCCTCCGGATTCAAAATCTCCAAATCCCGATCCCGTCCGCACTCACCAGCATCTGCAAATCAAGCCTGAAATCTAGCCCTTCATCCTTTTTGTCCGCAATCTACCCTCCAGCATCACGCCCCAGAATCACAGCAGCCTAGCATTCAGCCCCTTCTCCCGTCCGTATTCATCTTCCACGGATCACTCCTCCGCGACCAGCTCCCGTGATCCAGCTGATGATGTGCATTCCGCCCAAGGATCATGCGTCCGCTCCCTTTGGATTCATGGCTGGCTTCACCAAGAGAGGAGATACCTATATAAGAGAGGGAAGAGCTCGGTTTAGGGGGAGCGGGGTGGGGAAGGTGAGGAGCATGGTTCAAATAAGAACAGAGCATGCTCTGTTTGTTAGGATTTGTCACATGCCGCTGAAAATTCAAAAATTTTCAGATATGCAGCGGAAAGACATGTACATATCCCGTTCATCGCATTAACGTGTTTTAAAACCTTTCGTTTGTAGATAGATTAGAATTAAATTATTTTAAACCATTTTAAAATTATTAAGAAGATCAGATCTTCACCTTGTGTGGGTAGATGGTCTCCGCAAATCTAATTTACGTAGTATTTAATCAAGGCTCAGGGAAGCCGCACACGCGTCCGGCCTCTACGGGTATTCACACGAAGTAATGAGTCGATCAAAGCCTTTGGATCTCCCCGGGGTGCTAGCTCCCTTGCAGAGAAGGCTATTGATGGCTGAAGTCCTCTCCTTTGAATCAACCTTTGATTGGCTTGAGAGGAATAGTGATGAGAGTACAAAAGTGCGATCTACACATCACTTAAATTAGTATTATTGCTAAAAAATAATGATTGAAGTGCTGTATTAATATTATATTTTTGTGGGGTGCAGGTGATCGAAAATCAAAGCTAAAATGCACATTGGGTCCAAAAATATGCATCATGGGTCGACCCCAGTTGCACACTAGAAGGAGGTCAAGTTCAGCCGTATACTTTGTCGCAGCTTCATTCTTCTGCAAGCCCAAGCATCTATTCCACGTGTCCGCCCGCGTGGAAGAAACGAGCATCCTCTTCTTTTCCCCATTTCAAAGGCTTTTGGAGTTCATTCATCCCAGCAGTCACCCCCGCATCATCTGCCGCGTCCACAAAGCATCCGAAGCGTCCGAGTCCAGTGATCCACCTTCCAAATCTCATCTTCCCCGAGTCCGCTTCTCCCGCGTGCAATCTTCCTGCTCTCAGCATTGGATCTTCCCAGCATCCTGCAGCCGTCCACCTCTTCTTCCGCCTCTCCCGCGAGTGATCCTCCACGTCCAGATCTCACGCGTTGGAGCGTCCCAGCCGTCCGTGATGGTTTCGTGCCTCACCCTCCGCGTCTCCGCCCCCAGCAAAGTTCCTTTTCTTCCGCCGATCTCGTCCGCGTTCCCAGCTTTCTCCGGTGTTCCCGTGTACAAGATCCAACCATCCCATGCTTCCGAATCGCACGATCTTCAGCCTTCCCCAGATCCCACAGGCATCCTTGATCCACCTTCCAGATCTCAGATTCCCGTATCCAAGGCCCTTCTACCAACTCCTCCGCATCTCATCCCAGCAAAGAACCAGCTTCTGAGCCTGTGATTTCAGCATCCGTGATCACGCCCCATCCGCTCATCCCATTGGCCTCACGAGTCACAGCTTCTCCCAGCCATCTGCGTGCAGCCCATCATCCCGCGATGCATGCGATCGCGATCTTCCGAGTGCGTCCGTGTTGACCCCCTAATGGGTTTTGATGAATACAAAACACTAGAGTATAATTCCATTTATCTTAACAATTTAATTGAGGAATTCATGTGTTTTATTAAGAATATTGTTAAGAAATGTCTAGGCAAGTTCCCATAATTTTTAAGGATTTATTGAAGAATTTTTGAGATGAAGAAAACAGATCAGGGACAGCCGAGACGTCTCCGGATAGTCTCAGAGACGTCTCTGGCACAAACCGAAAGAACTGGCACACTTGGAGACGTCCCCGGCACCTGGCGAGGCGTCTCGCAGGGTCGGAGTCGACTCTCTCAGTAGCGGAGTCGACTCTCTCAGTGGCGGCAGAAAGGCAGATTTCAAGTGATACGCGCGAGCCGTCCCCACAGTACGTGGAGTCGTCCCCGCAAGTTAAAAAGCTGAGTTTCCGAGTCGTCCCCAGTGTAGCGGAGTCGGCTCTCTCAGGGTTTTCCAGAGGATGTCTTTTTCGGAGTTAAGGCAGCGGAGACGTCCCCTGAAAGAGCGGAGTCGACTCTCTCAGAGAATTCCAGAAGACATGTTTTTCGGAGTTATAACGACAGAGTCGTCCCCAAGACAGCGGAGTCGTCCCCATGCAAAAAGTGCAAACAAGCCGAGACGTCCCTGTAAAGCGCCGAGACGACCCTCTCAGAAAAACAGAAAAACAAGGATTCAAACCGTTCATCATCGGAGTCGTCCCCGTAAAGTGCCGAGTCGACCCCAAACAAAGTGAAAAGTAAATTTATACAGCCGAGACGTCTCGCGTTGAAGCGGAGACGTCTCCGGAGCGCCTGGGACGCGACTGACAACTTTTGCAGGTTTGGTTTGAATTTCAAATCTCTTTTACTTTATCTCTAACGGCTATATTTGCTTTTTGGGCTATAAAAGGGAGCTCCTAAGTGCTTCTCAACAACTTCTCACCAACCCAAAGCAAGATCATTCAAGAGAGAAGAAAGAAAAAGAGGTTTGTTGCCCAGATAGACAACCCAAGAGGGGGGGGTGAATTGGGTTTTAAATTAATTTGGATAATTAAAACGTTATGGATGATTAATTAAAAACTATTGCAAGTTATTTAATTAATGCTAAGTGCTGTGAGTGATGTGAGAGGAAGAAGAGAAGAGACAATCCAATGCAAACACAGAGTTTTATAGTGGTTCGGAGCTACCCCTTGCTCCTACGTCCACTCCCCAAGTCTCTCTTGGGAATTCACTATAACCCCCTTGGATTACAGCCGGTTGTTTTGCAAGCTCACAACCAAACTTGTTGTTTTACGAGCTCACAACGAACTCGGTCGGTTTTCCCAGGCTCACCGACTAGAACCAACCCCGATTGTTTTCCCGGGCTCACAATCAAACCCTTACACACGTTGGTTTTTAACTTGGCTCACCAACCAACCTTAAACCCCTTGATTCAATCCCCCGATTGAATCAAGTAAATACAAGAGATAGAAGAAAACAGAAAATAGCTTCTCAAAAAGCAGATTTAAAACAATATAATCGTAAAGGAGTTAGAAGCCCTCAAACGCTTTTAAGCTGGTGAAGAGGTATGGCTTCTGGAACTCCGGTCTCCTCTTGAAAGAGTGGTCGACTTGAATGCAGGAGGAGGAAGCTTTGATTGTTGGGAAGAAGTTGTTGGAGCAGTAAATGCAGATCTCCCCTTTTTCGTTTAAGAGCACTTGGAGAGCTTGAAAACTTGAATGCTTGGAGTGGAATGTCTATATTCTCTACCTTGCTACAGTCCTCGGTGGCTATTTAAGCCAACCCCCACGGAAACTAGCCGTTACTCTGCTTTTTCTGGCCGTTCTGCACACTCTGCGCAGCCTGACAATATGACCGTTGGTGGGTTGGAGTCGACTCGCGCGATCAGGAGTCGACTCGGCTGTAGCAGGAGTCGACTCACGCTTTTCCGGAGTCGACTCGGCAACTGTTCCAAATTTGAATTAAAGTTGCAGTCTTGACTGGGAGTCGACTCGTCTTGACCTGGAGTCGACTCGCCAACTTCTGGAGCTGACGTGGCAATTTTGGAGTCGGCTCATCCACTGAAGTCCGTGGATCCAAATTTGAATTTTGTCCACTCGAGTCGACTCGACTGTCCTGGGAGTCGACTCGAATCTCAGAGCCCGAACTTCCGATTCTCTATCTTTTGGCTCATCCAGTCTTGGAGTCGACTCTCACTTCCTTGGAGTCGACTCGGCTCTCAGTTTCCGAAAGTTGGTCTTCTGCCTTTTGACGTGAAGCTTGTCTCGGAGTCGACTCGAGCTGTCTGTGAGTCGACTCGAATCTCAAAGGCAGTAACATGGTCTTCTGTCTGTTGATGGTCGCTCAGTCTCGGAGTCGACTCGCGTACTGCGGGAGTCGACTCGAATCTCAGAGTCCGAAGATCGTTCTCTGACTTTTTCTTTGTGTTTCTCTTGGAGTCGACTCTTACTACCCTGGAGTCGACTCGTTGAACATTGGAGTCGACTCGCGCACTTCGGGAGTCGACTCGTTGACAGTTTCTGAGTTGAAGCTTTCTGTCCTTCTGTCTGTTCTCAGTCGGAGTCGACTCGTACTGATCTGGAGTCGACTCGAGCTCGTGCCAGTGAGCTTGATACGCTTGGAGTCGACTCGTGATACTCGGGAGTCGACTCGAGTCTCAGACATTGGTTCATGCAGACTTCTTAACTTATCCAAAATACTATGAACCAAGTCTAGAAACACTTGGACAGGATTTTCACTGAAACACTCAATTGAATTCATTAGTAATCACAAGATATACTCAAATGCTTTGAGCTCATCAAAATCAAATGGGGTTTTAATCAATCACTCCACAATCTCCCCCTTTTTGATGATGACAAAACTTTGAGTATATGTAAAGTGAATTGCTCATAAAACAATGAAGTAAAATCCATAAATGAATTCAAATGTCTGATAATTTAATTTATCCAAGTTTGAAAGGAGTGAAACATTAAATTTCGGAGTTAAAGCTCCCCCTTTCATTTGGAATTATATAAGCCTTCATATTATGCAATCAATTGTTCGGCTTATATGTCATTAATGATTTAGCTTGATTAAAATTCAGATTCTCCCCCTCAACATATGCATTCAACTATGTTTTGATTCTCTGAATTTTCTTTTAATGCTTTGAAGTTTTTGAACTGAATTTTATCTTTTTAGAGGGAAAATCTGTCAATTTGTTCTTGAGTAGGATTCAGCTAATCTCCGAATATCCCTTGAATAGATTCTGGAGATTACTCCATTAGGAGCCCCAAAAGAGAGATAATGAGCCTCGAGGTACCGAATCCACTTAGAACAAATTTGTGTGTGTTATTAAGAGTTTATCTTTTTATTTATTTCCATTGATTTCTTTTACATATTTTTTCATATTTCTCCCCTTTTTACATATTTTATACATATTTCTCCCCCTTTTTGTCATCATACCAAAAAGGAGGTAATCACACACAAGCAATGGCACAACCAATCATCAAATGGCACATAATTGAAGATAAAATGTCTACTCATTGTATTGATATGAATGTGAATACATGTGAGAATACAATAAGTAAAGCAAAGCAAGACAAAACACAACTCAAACACATCTATGTCCTCCTCGAGGATGAAGCTCCCCCTCTCGAGGATGCATCTCCTCCTCTGGAGGGTGTGGCTCCTCCTCTCGAGGATGTGGCGCCTCCTCTGGAGGATGGTGCTCCTCCTCTCAATCGGCTCTGCTCCATGAGGAGGGTGACTGCATCTGTCACATGTCCGAGCTGCTTGATAATAGACGTGGTGGCTCTGCTATGTGTAGTGGAGAGCTCTGTCACCGACGCCTGAAGTCCAGTCACTGATGTCTGTAGTGCGTCCAGCTTGTCGATGAGTACATTCGACAAGCGCTCGGCCCCCTCGGTGGTGGTGTGCATGTCACGACCTATCTCCTCTCGCATCTGTCGAGTGGAGCTCGTGACCTCACTCATGCTATGGAACTGGGCCTGGACCAAACTCCGGATATTGTAGATCTCTTCCCGTACATGAGCCGTCATGTCAGTCACGGCTGTCAAGGAAGGGACCAGGGCAGAGGAAGTGGGCGCAGAAGAGGGAGCAGGCACCGAGCCGTGGATCTCCCGAAGCAGCTCGTCCTTCAGATCTCGGACGATCTCCTGCCGCAGCTCCCGGAGCTGCTCTGTATCAATACGGACCTCCATAGATGGTGGAACTGAGGAGGAAGGTCCGGCAGAGGTGGTAGGAGCAGGAGGAGTGGATGGGAGGTCTGGATGGTCTGGAAGGTCTGGGTAGTCTGAATCTGGCTCAGGACTGGGTGATGGTCTGGTGGTCTGAGCAGTGAGAGTGGACTTCCTAACCCAGATCCCTTCTCTCTTCCGAAACCCCATCCTGTGCATAGTCCCCGTACATAAGCGATCAGTCCATCGCAAGGCACGAGAGGGTTCCCTCTCAGGAATGGGAATCTCGTACTGCCTAAAAAGAAGAGTGAATAACATCCCGTATGGGAGTGAGAGCCTAGGTCTATCTAGGGGCTCACACATATACCTATAAATGAGCTTTGGGAAGTTGATCGGGGTGTCCTGAAGGATATAAGACATAATAGCTAAGTCCCTCTCATTCACAAAATCAAATCTCCCTGTCTTAGGGAAGATGGACCTGGACAGAATGCTCAAAAGGATTCTCACTTCAATAGGAAGTGAGCTAGCAGATACCTCATCTAGGGGGGACTGAGGTGGATGCCCTAAGACGACCGTAAGGGCCGCAACTCTATCCTCAGGGTGTGCGGGAGCCACCCCTACTAATGGAAGGTGAAGGATATGGGCAATGAGGTCCTCTGTGACACGCAACGGGACACCTACTACCGTGCCCTCGATACCTCCATCTCCCCGATGGACGGTACTGTAAAACTCTTGAACTAGGCCAGGATAGGTGGGAAGGTCCAAGGTGAGGAAGTACTCTAGGCCCTGGGCTCTAAGCCTATCGCCTATGGTGAACCCCTCCCGGGAGAGATAGTCGAAATCGACAAACCTCCCGGAGGTGACGGCCTTCCCGACCAACGGCCTAACGAGAACCACCCTAGGCGGGGAACGATCCGGAGGTGGTTGCCTCGCGGGATCGTGCCGCGCCTTGGAGCGCCGCTCGGGACCGGCCTCGGGACGGGACCTCTTCCTAACGACGGTCTTACGAGGCATCTTGACCTAAACGGGAAGAAAAATACCTAGAGGACGGTGAAGGGTCGACGGAGGAAGCTTGGGACGGACCGGAGACGACCTAGGAACGGACGAAAACCCTAAGAACCGGTGAAAAATCGACGGAAAAAGGGTTGGAGACGATCGGGGACGACCTAGGAGTCGGCTCTAGGGCTTTTTGAACATTGGCGGCTTGAGAGAAAAGTGTTTTCGAAACGACAAATCTAGGGTTAAAAAGTCGGATCCCGACTGCGAGTCGACTCCCCTGAGTCGCGAGTCGACTCGACCTCGAGTCGACTCCAGAATATGCGCGAGTCGACTCGCCTTATGCGCCTGTAGACTTCGAGTCGACTCCCGACAATGTGCGAGTCGACTCCCCCTCAGCTGCCATCTTTGCGAGTCGACTCCCGCAAATGCGCGAGTCGACTCCCCCTTAGGAGCCGGCTCTGAAACTTACTCGAGTCGTCTCTAACCTTGGCACGCACCTAAAAGTCATGCTATAACCGTGCCAAATGAGGGAAAATCACCTAATTGGGATCTGATTTGATGATCATTGAATGTAAACTCTATTTTAACCGTATTCTAATCATCAAAATCAATTAATCTAGTGGAAACTCCCACTAGGATGGATCAATCACTCCTAATCCCCTCCTAAGCACGCTAAACCTCTCTTCACTTAGGGGTTTTGTAAAAATATCTGCTAATTGATTATCAGTGCAAACAAATTGGAGTGACACATCACCATTCAATACATGATCTCTTATGAAGTGATGTCTTATCTCAATGTGTTTAGTTCTTGAATGTTGAATTGGATTTTTAGTTAGATTTATGGCACTTGTATTATCACAATTAATGGGAATTTTATCTTGTTTAATGCCATAATCTTCTAATTGTTGTTTAATCCACAAGATTTGAGCACAACAACTCCCGGCTGCCACATATTCAGCTTCTGCAGTGGATAATGCAACCGAGTTTTGTTTCTTGCTAAACCATGAGATTAGGTTTTCTCCTAGAAACTGACACGACCCGCTGGTACTTTTTCTATCAAGCTTACATCCAGCGAAGTCTGAATCTGTGTACCCTATTAAGTTTAGGCTAGATTCTTTAGAGTACCATAGCCCTATGTTCTTAGTTCCTATTAAGTATTTAAAAATTCTCTTAACTGCAGCTAGGTGTGATTCTTTAGGATTAGCCTGATATCTAGCACACATGCAAACACTAAACATAATATCAGGTCTACTTGCAGTAAGATATAGTAAAGATCCTATCATACCTCTATAAAGTTTTTGATCTACAGATTTACCTGATTCATCTTGATCTAATTTGCATGATGAGCTCATGGGGGTGCTGATTGATTTGTTTCCTTCCATATCAAACTTCTTGAGCATCTCCTTGACATATTTTGCTTGATTGATAAAGATGCCTCCTTCAGATTGTTTGATTTGAAGCCCGAGGAAGTAGTTCAGCTCTCCCATCATGCTCATCTCAAACTCACTCTGCATCAAATCAGCAAACTCTTCGCAGAGGCGATTGTTAGTAGCACCGAAAATGATATCATCAACATAAATCTGTACGAATAGCATCTCCTTATTTTGCTTTTTCAGAAATAATGTTGTGTCTACATTTCCCCTAGAGAATTCATGTTCTAATAGGAATTTACTAAGTCTCTCATACCATGCTCTAGGTGCTTGTTTTAATCCATAAAGTGCTTTGTTCAGTTTATACACATGATTAGGGTATTGATGATTTTCAAAACCAGGAGGTTGTTCTACATACACTTCCTCATTAATATACCCATTTAAAAATGCACTTTTTACATCCATTTGAAATAGTTTGAAATCCTTAGAGCATGCATATGCTAATAATAGTCTAATAGCCTCAAGTCTAGCTACGGGAGCAAAGGTTTCATCAAAATCTATGCCTTCTTCTTGATTATAACCCTTTGCCACTAGTCTAGCCTTATTCCTTATAACAATTCCATTTTCATCTAGCTTATTTTTATATATCCATTTTGTACCTATAATTGGATATTTAGAAGGTCTCTCTACTAGATCCCACACTTTGTTTCTAGTAAATTGGTTTAGTTCTTCTTGCATTGCATTTATCCAATTTACATCATTTTCGGCTTCTTCTATATGTTTGGGCTCAAAGTGTGAAACAAAAGCTAGATGGTTATTTAGATTTCTAAGTGAAGCTCTAGTCCTAACCGGTTGAGATGGATCATCTAGAATGAGTTCCTTAGGATGCCCGTGAGCATACCTCCAAGCTTTTGTTAGCCCATGATCCACAATAGCCTCTTGGCTTGATGATTCTCCTTCAATCAACTTTTGATTATCATCTTGTAATCCCATCTCATCTATCTTTTCCTCAAGTATTTCAACATCATCATCAAAATTAACTTTCTTACTAGAGGAGATGTCACTAGAGTCATCAAATACTACATGTATAGATTCTTCTATGACTAAGGTTCTTTTATTAAATACTCTATAGGCTTTACTAGTTGTAGAATAACTTAAGAATATTCCTTCATCCGATTTAGAGTCAAATTTATCTAGATTATCTTTCCCATTATTATGAACAAAACACCTACATCCAAAAACATGAAAGTAATTAACTTTTGGTTTTCTGTTTTTCCAAAGTTCATAAGGTGTTTTCTTTATAATGGGTCTTAACAAAACTCTATTTAATATATGGCAAGAAGTATTAATGGCTTCTCCCCAAAAGTACTTAGGGAGGTTACTTTCACATAACATAGTTCTAGCCATTTCTTCTAGTGTTCTATTTTTTCTTTCCACAACTCCATTTTGTTGTGGTGTCCTAGGTGCTGAAAAATTATGGGTTATCCCCTTTTTACTACAAAACTCCTCAAATGACTGATTTTCGAATTCGGTACCATGGTCACTTCTAATAGCTATTACTGAGTTATCTCTAGCATTGGTTACTTCTTTATGGAATTTCTTAAAGACAGAAAATGCTTGATCCTTATGTGCTAGGAACATGACCCATGTGTACCTAGAATAATCATCTACAATGACTAGACCATATTTATTTCCACCTAGGCTTGTTGTTCTAGTTGGACCGAATAGATCCATGTGTAATAATTCTAGAGGTCTAGAAGTAGAGACACATTTTATGGATTTAAATGAGTTCCTAGATTGTTTGCCAAATTGACATGCTTCACATATTTTGTTCTTTTCAAATTTTAATTTTGGCAAACCTATCACGGAGTCTCTTTTAACTAGTTTAGTTATTGTGTCCATGCTTGCATGACCTAACTTACGGTGCCATAACCAACTAGCATCATTATCTCAAGTTTCATTTACAACTAGACATTGGTTATGTTTTGCAAGATCTTCTAGGTCTACAACATATACATTTCCACGTCTAATTCCTTTAAAAACTAAACTATTATCATTAGGATTTGTTATAATGCATAGTGATGGTTTAAACATAACATCATATCCTATATCACATAATTGACTAATACTTAACAAGTTATGCTTAAGACCATCAACATATCTAACATTATCTATAAAAGTAGAAGGGGTGATTTGAACTTTACCAATACCAATGATATGACCTTGGTTGTTGTCTCCAAAAGTCACAACACCTCCCTTCTTAGCTTCAAGGGTGAAAAATTGATCTTTATCACCCGTCATGTGCCTTGAGCAGCCACTATCCAAATACCAGCGGTTTTTGTTGACCTTGGCTGCAAGACACTCCTACACAAGCAAATCATGTCATCTTAGGTACCCAAGTTTTCTTGGGTCCTTCATGGTTAGTCAAGTTGGTTCCTTTTGGAACCCATACCCTTTTAATTTTTCTTTTTATTTTACTTTTCCTATAGTCACATGCATTTGCCTTATGTCCTATAGTTCCACAACAAAAGCAGGTTATTTTCTTAGTTTTAGTTTCTCCAGCTTTAACAAAGAAGTTACTAAGAAGTTTTTGTTTATTTCTTGGTTTATACCCTAAACCCGCTTTATTAAATACTGCTCGTTGACTATTTAGTATCATATTTAACTTTTCAGAACTATACGTAAACTTTTCAACTAAAGGTTTGTATTTTCCAAGTTCTTTAGTTAATGTTTGATTTTCTGCTTTTAAATCATTTAGTTCTTTTGTGAGATCCTTGTTTAAGATTTGTTTATGGTTTTTAAGTTCTGAAAGTTCCTAAGTTAGTTTTTCATTATCTTTTGTTAAGTTGTTAGTCTTCTTAATTAAGAGTTGATTGCTTGTCTTAAGTTCTAGATTTTCTTTGGTAAGATTATCTTTATCCTTAATTAATGAATCATGTTTATGAATGTAAGTTTGGTTAGTTACTTTTAGTTCTCTATTTTTAACATTTATATTCTTATATTCAATCATTAATTCATTAAATGCATCATAAAGTTCATCAAATGTAAAATCAAAATGCGTATCGGAAGTTACCTCGTTTTCGTTGGCCATGAAGCAGAAATTGGCCTTCTCTTCTTGTTCTTCATCTGATGATGAAGATGATGCGTCGGAGTCCGATAGGGTGGTGACAAGGGCTTTCTTCTTCTTCTTGTACTTGCTGCCCTTCTTTAGTAAGGGACACTCAGCTCTGATGTGTCCCGGCTTTTTGCACTCATAGCACCAAATCCCCTCATTTTCTCTTTCCTTACCTTTGTCCTTGCGGTAGGAATTTGAGGGGCCTCTTCTTTGATGATAGGACTTCTTGTGGTTGATGAATTTCTTGAACTTGCGCACAAGAAGAGCCTCACCACCATCTTCCTCATCTTCTTCTTCTTCACTGCTGCTGCTGCAAGACAAGTCCTTGTTAGAAGAAGTAGATTTTAAAGCTATTACCTTTTTCTTATGGGAGGACTCTTCCTCGTTGTGTTGTTTCATGGTAAGCTCATGCGTCATAAGGGATCCAAGGAGCTCTTCAAGTGGAAGCTTGTTCAAGTCTTTAGCTTCTTGGATTGCCGTCACTTTAGCTTCCCACGACCTTGGTAGACACCGAAGGATTTTCCTGACAAGTTCACTGTTAGTATAGTTCTTGCCAAGGCTTTTTAGGCCATTGACAATATCAGTAAACCTAGTGAACATGCATGTAATTGTTTCGTTAGAGTCCATTTTAAATAGTTCATATTTATGAACCAAAATATTTATTTTGGACTCTTTCACTTGATTCGTGCCCTCATGGGTCACTTCAAGTCTGTCCCAAATCTCTTTTGCAGAATTGCAAGTAGAGACCCTATTGAATTCATTACGGTCTAAGGCACAATAGAAGACATTCATTGCTTTAGAGTTTAATTGTGCCTTCCTCATGTCATGTTCATCCCAGTCCATTTCTAGTTTAGGTACCTTAACACCATCTACGTATATGGATGGGATGTAGGGCCCATTTACTACAATGGACCACATCTCATAGTCTTGGGCTTGGATGAATATTCTCATCCTAGCCTTCCAGTATGAGTAGTCAGATCCATTGAAGAAAGGGGGTCTTTGGGTGGACTGACCCTCAATGTGAGAAGATCCAAATGGGGTTGTCATTTTGATCTTTTAACTCTTGAGTGGAAGAGTTTTTGGCTCTGATACCACTTGTTGCCCAGATAGACAACCCAAGAGGGGGGGTGAATTGGGTTTTAAATTAATTTGGATAATTAAAACGTTATGGATGATTAATTAAAAACTATTGCAAGTTATTTAATTAATGCTAAGTGCTGTGAGTGATGTGAGAGGAAGAAGAGAAGAGACAATCCAATGCAAACACAGAGTTTTATAGTGGTTCGGAGCTACCCCTTGCTCCTACGTCCACTCCCCAAGTCTCTCTTGGGAATTCACTATAACCCCCTTGGATTACAGCCGATTGTTTTTCAAGCTCACAACCAAACTTGTTGTTTTACGAGCTCACAACGAACTCGGTCGGTTTTTCCAGGCTCACCGACTAGAACCAACCCCGATTGTTTTCTCGGGCTCACAATCAAACCCTTACACACGTTGGTTTTTAACTTGGCTCACCAACCAACCTTAAACTCCTTGATTCAATCCCCCGATTGAATCAAGTAAATACAAGAGATAGAAGAAAACAGAAAATAGCTTCTCAAAAAGCAGATTTAAAACAATATAATCGTAAAGGAGTTAGAAGCCCTCAAACGCTTTTAAGCTGGTGAAGAGGTATGGCTTCTGGAACTCCGGTCTCCTCTTGAAAGAGTGGTCGACTTGAATGCAGGAGGAGGAAGCTTTGATTGTTGGGAAGAAGTTGTTGGAGCAGTAAATGCAGATCTCCCCTTTTTCGTTTAAGAGCACTTGGAGAGCTTGAAAACTTGAATGCTTGGAGTGGAATGTCTATATTCTCTACCTTGCTACAGTCCTCGGTGGCTATTTAAGCCAACCCCCACGGAAACTAGCCGTTACTCTGCTTTTTCTGGCCGTTCTGCACACTCTGCGCAGCCTGACAATATGACCGTTGGTGGGTTGGAGTCGACTCGCGCGATCAGGAGTCGACTCGGCTGTAGCAGGAGTCGACTCACGCTTTTCCGGAGTCGACTCGGCAACTGTTCCAAATTTGAATTAAAGTTGCAGTCTTGACTGGGAGTCGACTCGTCTTGACCTGGAGTCGACTCGCCAACTTCTGGAGCTGACGTGGCAATTTTGGAGTCGGCTCATCCACTGAAGTCCGTGGATCCAAATTTGAATTTTGTCCACTCGAGTCGACTCGACTGTCCTGGGAGTCGACTCGAATCTCAGAGCCCGAACTCCCGATTCTCTGTCTTTTGGCTCATCCAGTCTTGGAGTCGACTCGAACTTCCTTGGAGTCGACTCGGCTCTCAGTTTCCGAAAGTTGGTCTTCTGCCTTTTGACGTGAAGCTTGTCTCGGAGTCGACTCGAGCTGTCTGTGAGTCGACTCGAATCTTAGAGGCAGTAACATGGTCTTCTGTCTGTTGATGGTCGCTCAGTCTCGGAGTCGACTCGCGTACTGCGGGAGTCGACTCGAATCTCAGAGTCCGAAGATCGTTCTCTGACTTTTTCTTTGTGTTTCTCTTGGAGTCGACTCTTACTACCCTGGAGTCGACTCGTTGAACATTGGAGTCGACTCGCGCACTTCAGGAGTCGACTCGTTGACAGTTTCTGAGTTGAAGCTTTCTGTCCTTCTGTCTGTTCTCAGTCGGAGTCGACTCGTACTGATCTGGAGTCGACTCGAGCTCGTGCCAGTGAGCTTGATACGCTTGGAGTCGACTCGTGATACTCGAGAGTCGACTCGAGTCTCAGACATTGGTTCATGCAGACTTCTTAACTTATCCAAAATACTATGAACCAAGTCTAGAAACACTTGGACAGGATTTTCACTGAAACACTCAATTGAATTCATTAGTAATCACAAGATATACTCAAATGCTTTGAGCTCATCAAAATCAAATGGGGTTTTAATCAATCACTCCACAAGGTTCAAGGGAGTTAGTGCATTCAAGTGAAGAAATCAAGTGCTTTCAAGTTTTCCAACTGATTTCAAGCTCAACTACTCTCTTCCGCTCGGCATTCAAAGCTCACACTCAAGCCTACGCGATCCACATCGGAAGAATCATCATTTCCCACGCTTCCAACGGCAAAAGGATTCTTCCGGGTTTTATAGTTTATCATTGTTATATTTGTTGTCGGCGCCCCGCACCGGAACCCACTCACACCAGCGCCGCCACCGACGTCGGACAAGCAAGAGAGATACAAACGGATAAGCACTCTCTCGCTCCCTCGACTCCGGACTCAAGGATCACCTCTTCGCTCCGCCTACGAAGGGCAAAAGATTACCCCGTGGTATCAGTAGGATAAAACACTTGAGCACCGCAACGGATTATCAAAGATCAAAGGAAGAAGAAGGAAGAAAATAGCAAAGCAAACACAAAGATGTAACGAGGTTCGGCTACAAATAGCCTACGTCCTCCACCGCTCCAAATCTCAATAAGGATGAACTGATTACAGAGATAGCACACACCCGAACGATCACAAGCGATCGATCTACAAGAGATTCACACAGAATTCCCTTTGCACAAGAAGTAGGATCCCAATCCTCTTCTTCTCTAGAACCCTAGCCTCACAAACAAGAGTCTTTCTCAAATATACGGCCAATAATCCTATTCTAGGGCTCTCATGAGTCCTATATATAGTCTCAAGACCTTCAGATGATCATAGCCGTCGAAACGCCACCAAAAACACCAAAAGAAAATCGTCCGTACGATTTTTCGCGAGCCCGAGTCGACTCGGCTGAAGTCCGAGTCGACTCTGGCACGTCTGAACAACTTCCAGTTTAACTGGCACGATCTCGAGTCGACTCCACTGTATCTCGAGTCGACTCGACGATGCTCCGAGTCGACTCGACTGTAGTTCGAGTCGACTCTGACAGTCCAGACAGAAACATGGTTTTTGCGGCTTTCTCCTCTCGGGTCGACTCGACAGACCTCGAGTCGACTCGACTGTTCCCGAGTCGACTCGACTGAAGCTCGAGTCGACTCCGACAGTCCGCCAGACAGAAAACTATGCAGAATTGATTTTCCTTCAATTCTTTTCATCACCAAAGGTCTCCACATACCCCAACAATCTCCCACTTGGAGACCTTGGGTATATCCTCTTGTTACTTGGCTCTCCTCTGTGCTCCCACTGAAACTAAATCATCCTAGTGAAATAGGTACGATGCCTCCTCAACGTCTTCAAGCATGAAGACCAGCAGAAGCTGAACAACTCCTCAGCTTCTCCACCGTGACGACCTTCGTCAACATATCTGCAGGATTCTGACTTGTATGAATCTTCTCCAACTTGACGAGTCCCTGCTCGAGCAATGACCTCACGAAGTGGTACCGTATGTCAATATGCTTCGTCCTTGAATGGAAAGCTGAATTCTTTGCCAGATGAATTGCACTTTGACTATCTGAATATAACATGCAATCCTTCTGTTCCTTCCCAAGCTCCTTTATCAAGCCTTGAAGCCATATTAGTTCCTTGCACGCCTCTGTGGCTGCCACATACTCCGCCTCCGTAGTCGACAATGCAACAACTGGTTGCAACCTAGAAATCCAACTGACGGCTCCACTGCCCAAGGTGAACAAGTACCCGGTCGTGCTTCTCCTGCCGTCCAAGTCCCCTGCCATGTCTGAGTCCACATAGCCCTGTAACCGGATCTCAGAACCTCCATAGCACAATGATATGTGCTCAGTGCCTTTCAGATACCTCAGTATCCATTTGACTGCGCGCCAATGCTCCAAGCCTGGGCAGCTCATGAAGCGACTCACAACTCCCACTGCTTGAGCAATGTCTGGTCTCGTACACACCATAGCGTACATCAAGCTCCCCACTGCCGATGCATACGGGATTTTTGACATATTGAGCTCCTCCACCCGCGTCTTCGGACTTTGCCCTTTTGAGAGCTTAAAATGGGCACCCAGCGGTGTGCCAACAGGTTTGGCACCCTCCATGCAGAATCTCCTGAGTACTCGGCTGATGTACTCCGCCTGAGATAGTCTGAGGATATGTTTAGACCTATCTCTACTAATCCGCATCCCAAGGATCTGTTTTGCTGCTCTTAGATCCTTCATTGCAAATTTTCTTGATAGCTTCAGCTTCAATTTTGCAATCTCATGCATGCTAGCTCCTGCAACTAACATGTCATCAACATACAATAGCAAGATAATGTAAGATGTACCGAAGTCCCGGAAGTAGCAACAGTGATCCTCCTAACATCTCCTGTATCCTATCTCAAGCATGTAACTATCGAACTTGAGATACCATTGTCTGGGTGCCTGTTTCAAACCATAGAGGCTTTTCTTTAGTTTGCAGACTAAGTCACCCGTGCCAGCTGCAATGTATCCCTCCGGCTGCTGCATATATATCTCCTCATTGAGATCTCCGTGGAGAAAGGCCGTCTTCACATCAAGCTGCTCTAAGTGAAGATCCTCTACTGCCACCATGCTCAGCACCGCTCGAATAGTACTCATCTTGACTACAGGAGAAAAGATCTCTGTGAAGTCGATACCTGCTCTCTGCTGAAATCCTTTTACAACCAGCCTGGCCTTGTATCGCTTCTTCCGCCTTGCTCTTCCTTCAGCCTGTAAACCCATTTGTTTGACAGTGCTTTCTTCCCCTTGGGCAGATCCACCAAATTCCACGTTTGATTCTGCTCCAATGACTTCATCTCATCATCCATGGCCAACTCCCACTCCTTCCTGGTATCAACCTCCAATGCCTCCGTGAAGCATTCAGGTTCGCCATTATCTGTGAGCAGCAAATAACTAAGAGTCCCATCATACCTTTGAGGAGGCTTCCCATGAGTACTACGAGTGAACCTTCTTAGTTGTGGAGGGGGTGCCAATGCTTCAGGTTCTTGCTCTGACTGAGTCTTCTGACCAGAATTTGTAGACTCCTCTTCAGGATCCACAAAACACGGCTCAACAGGTTTTGTTTCTGATTCAGTGCTCTGCTGCATTTTCTCATTGAATACCACATCATTACTACGAATGATCTTCTTGTGTTCGGGATCCCAAAGCCGGTACCCAAACTGTTGACCTCCGTATCCAACGAAAATACACTTCTTTGATTTGGCGTCTAGTTTGCTTCTTTGACTGGAATCAACATGGACATAACTGGTACAACCGAATACTCGTAAGTGCGCCAAATCAATCTTCTTCGCTGTCCATGCTTCCTCAGGAATCCCAAATTCAAGTTTCTTTGATGGCCCTCTGTTGATCAAGTAGGCAGCAGTGTTAACTGCTTCCGCCCAAAACTGCTGTGGCAATCCAGCATGTATCCTCATACTTCTGGCACGCTCATTAATTGTTCTGTTCATCCTTTCAGCAACTCCATTTTGTTGTGGTGTTCCTGGAACTGTCCTCTGCCTGACGATCCCAGCATCTGCACAGTAGTCCTCAAACTCCCTGCTACAATACTCACCACCGTTGTCCGATCTCAGGCATTTCAACCTCTTTCCTGTCTCGAGTTCTACCATCGCCTGCCATCTCCTGAAGACCCCAAATACCTCTGACTTGTGCTTCAAGAAGAACACCCAAAGCTTCCTGGTAGCATCATCAATAAAAGTAACATAGTACTGAGATCCACCAATGGAAGAAACCGGTGCAGGCCCCCACACATCCGTGTGCACGAGATCTAGCTTTTCTTGCTTCCGAGGTTTACCTTCTTTGTTGAATGAAACACGCTTCTGCTTTCCGAGAACACAATCCTCACAGAAGTCCATCTCAACACTCCTGAGACCCTGCAGCTTTTCCAACTGGTGCATCACCTCCAGTCCCTGATAACTCATTGTGCCCAAGTCTACAATGCCATAACTTGGTGTCCACATCTGCTGCAACAACTCCAATAGAGTTCTCCGTGCCGTTGGTGACATAAAGTGTCCCAACCTTCTTGCCACTAGCCACCGTCAACGAACCTCTGGATATCTTCCACTGATCAGCTGTGAAAGTAGCCTTGTACCCCTGGCTCGCCAACTGTCCAACAGAAATCAGATTCCTCTGCAGTTGAGGCACGTGCCGTACGTCCTCAAGCTCAAGTGAAGATTCAGAAACCAACTTCACTTCCGCGCTTCCCCTTCCTTGTATGGTGCAAGGCTCTCCATCCCCTAGGTAGACTTTGCCAAAGTCTCCCTTCTCATATCCTCCAAGAAGCTTCCGTTGGGATGTAGCATGGAAAGACGCGCCCGAGTCTATCACCCAAGACTCGTCACAGGTAGACAAAGATAGAACGAGGGCATCCATATCACCGTCTTCAGCAAGATTTGCCAGATCCTTGCTGACTCCTTCGGTGTGGTCGCCTTGCTTCCCTTTAGGAGATTTGCAATCCCTCCTAAAGTGCCCCGTCTTCCCGCAGTTCCAGCACTTCGCTCCCTTGTTCTGAGGTACTCGAGACCTGCTGGATCTCGACTTCGAGTCGCTTCGAAAACGACCGTCCTTCTTTTGTCTTCCCCAGTCAGAGGTGTTTAGTGCACTTCCAGATGACTCCGTAGCTCCAGAAGATTTTCTTCTTGCTTCTTCACTCAGAAGCACTCCCACAACGTCATCAAAATCAACTTCCCCGTTGCCGAAGAGTTGCTCACCGCCATCACCAGGCCCTCCCAACTATCAGGCAATCCGGAGAGGATTAGCAATGCCCGAATCTCATCGTCAAAACTAATCTCCACTGACTCCAACTGGGCCGTGAGTCCATTGAACTCGTTGAGTATTCTGCTACGCTGCCGCCATTTTTCATACGAAGATTAAACAACCTCTTCATGAGAAATACCTTGTTTGATGCTGAGGGTTTCTCGTACATCCGCGACAATGTTGCCATCAACTCCATCGTCGTCTTCTCGTTTTTGATGTTGAATGCCACTTGGGATGCAAGTGACAATCTGATGGTGCCGAGCGTCTACCGATCGAGGACCTCCCAGTCTTCATCGGACATCTTCTCTGGTTTCTTTGCTCTACCTCCAAGAGGTAAATAGAGATCCTTCTGGTAAAGGTAATCTTCTATTTGCATCTTCCAAAACCCGAAGTTCGTGCCATTGAACTTCTCAATTCGCAACTTTCTTTCATCCGCCATTGCAGAATAACCAATAGCTCTGATACCAATTGTTGTCGGTGCCCCGCACCGGAACCCACTCACACCAGCGCCGCCACCGACGTCGGACAAGCAAGAGAGATACAAACGGATAAGCACTCTCTCGCTCCCTCGACTCCGGACTCAAGGATCACCTCTTCGCTCCGCCTACGAAGGGCAAAAGATTACCCCGTGGTATCAGTAGGATAAAACACTTGAGCACCGTAACGGATTATCAAAGATCAAAGGAAGAAGAAGGAAGAAAATAGCAAAGCAAACACAAAGATGTAACGAGTTCGGCTACAAATAGCCTACGTCCTCCACCGCTCCAAATCTCAATAAGGATGAACTGATCACAGAGATAGCAACACACCCCGAACGATCACAAGCGATCGATCTACAAGAGATTCACACAGAATTCCTTTGCACAAGAAGTAGGATCCCAATCCTCTTCTTCTCTAGAACCCTAGCCTCGCAAACAAGAGTCTCTCTCAAATATACGGCCAATAATCCTATTTTAGGGCTCTCATGAGTCCTATATATAGTCTCAAGACCTTCAGATGATCATAGCCGTCGAAACGCCACCAAAAACACCAAAAGAAAATCGTCCGTACGATTTTCGCGAGCCCGAGTCGACTCGGCTGAAGTCCGAGTCGACTCTGGCACGTCTGAACAACTTCCAGTTTAACTGGCACGATCTCGAGTCGACTCCACTGTATCTCGAGTCGACTCGACGATGCTCCGAGTCGACTCGACTGTAGTTCGAGTCGACTCTGACAGTCCAGACAGAAACATGGTTTTTGCGGCTTTTCCTCTCGGGTCGACTCGACAGACCTCGAGTCCGACTCGACTGTTCCCGAGTCGACTCGACTGAAGCTCGAGTCGACTCCAACAGTCCGCCAGACAGAAAACTATGCAGAATTGATTTTCCTTCAATTCTCTTCATCACCAAAGGTCTCCACATACCCCAACAATATTTGCTTATTTAGAGCTTTCCAATCGTTTGTAAAACTCTTTCAATATTGTGCTTGTTCCAGTCAAGGGACTTGGAACAAGGGAAAGGCGTCCCAAGCCTAGGTGAAATTGGGGGTTATAGGGTTTGTTGTTAGCCCGGTGTAAAACAACGAGTTGGGTAGTGCACTCGCAAAACTACCGGACTGTAATCTGGATTATAGTGAAATTCCCAAAGGTGCTTTGGGGAGTGGATGTAGGAGCAGTGGAAGCTCCGAACCACTATAAAACCTTGTGTTTGCGATTGACTGTTCTCATCCCTCTATCTTTACTTTAGTTCTTACATTTGCGTGTTTTTATTTTTTAATTAGTCAAAAAGTTTTAAAACACCCAATTCACCCCCCTCTTGGTGATCATCTCTGGGCAACAAGTGGTATCAGAGCGGGTGCTCTGTGTATTTCTTGAAAGACCTAACCGTCTTAGCCAAGATCTAGATGGCAACACCCTTTAACAATGTTCCTGCCTGAGGGCAAGCAACCAATAGACCTCCACTCTTCAATGGGACAAATTATACCTATTGGAAGACTAGAATGAGGATCTTTATTCAAGCACAAGACTATGCCTTGTGGAGGGTTATAGTCAAGGGACCACAAGAACCATCACATATGGTAAATGGCATTCAAGTTCCCAAACCTGAGGAGGATTGGGATGAGAATGATAGTAGGATGGTTCAAACTCAATTCTAGAGCCATGAACTCATTATTTTGTGCTCTAGATGTAAATGAGTTTAACAGAGTCTCCACATGTAGTTCCGCTAAGGAAATATGGGATAGGCTTGAAGTTATCCCACGAGGGTACAAAATCAAGTCAAAGAGTCTAAAGTGAACATTCTAGTTCACAAAATATGAGTTGTTTAAGATGGAACCCAATGAAACCATCACATGCATGTTACACGCTTTACCGATATAATTAATGGTCTAAAAAGTTTGGGTAAATCTTATACTATCCGGAACTTGTGAGTAAAATTCTCAGGTCTTTGCCAAAAGCATGGGAAGTAAAGGTCACGGCGATCGTAGAAGCCAAAGACCTCAACACTTTGGGATTAGAACAACTACTGGGCTCATTGATGACGCATGAGCTCACAATGAAGCAACATGAAGAAGAGTTGCCGAAGAAAAGACAATCGCACTCAAGGCTACTTCGAGTGTGTGTGAAGAAGAAAGTAGTGAGAGCGAAGAAGAAAGCGAAGATGAGAATTTGGGTTTGATAGTAAGAAAGTTTAAGAATTCATGAGAAGAAAGAACCCTTCCCAAGGAAAAAGTTTGGAGGGAGAAATGATGGGAAAAAGAAAAGAAAAAGAAAGAGACCCAATCATATGCTATGATTGCAAAGAACCGGGACACATTCGTTCCGAATGCCCTCAACAAAAGAAGTATTTTGGAAAGAAGAAGAAGAAGGCATTGAAGGCAACATGGGATGATAGTGACACATCATCCTCCGAGGAAGAGAAGGAAGAGACCGCCAATTTGTGCTTCATGGCGTTCGAAGACGATGAGGTATGTCAAAACACAACTATAAATTTTACTTTAGAAGAATTGTATGAAGCTTTTCAAGAACTTATGAGTGATTGTATGTTAGGAGCAAAGAATAAAGAATTAAAAGCCTCCAATCTAAAACTAAAGGATGATATTAAAAATCTATTGATTGAGAAGAGAGCGTTGAAAATGTTAACACCATTGCTCTAGAAAATAAAAATTCAAAACTTATCATTGAAAATGAAACGGCAAAAATACTAATTAAGGAATTAAATCTAAAAGTAAAATCCCTACTCGATAATAATACCTCACTTGCACAAAATGTTGAATCCCTTAAAAAGGATAAGGAAGAAATAATTAAAGAAAATTTGAATCTTAAGAATGAGGTACATAAGTACAAACCAATTGTTGAAAAATTTACACAAAGCTCTGAAAAATTAAATCTTATTCTTTCAAATCAAAGAGCTGTTTTCAATAAAGCCGTATTAGGATATAAACTAACAACAACAAAAGTATCTAAAGAATTTCTTTGTAAAAGCAAAAGATGTAAAAACTGAAAAACCTACATGCTTTCATTGTGGAAAGAATGGACATAAAGCCTACTCTTGTATCAAAGAAAGATCCAAACCAACAAGAGTACATTTGTAAAAGCTATAAACATAACTAAAGTATGGGTGCCTAAGGGAACCAACTACACTAACCACGAAGGACCCAAGAAAACTTGGGTACCTAAGAGCTTCACATGATCATTTTGCAGGTATGCCTTGCAGCCGAGAATAAAAAGAGAATGTGGTATCTTGATAGTGGTTGCTCAAGGCATATGACCGGTGACAAGAGTCTCTTCGTCACCTTGAAATCAAAGAAGAGAGAGTAGTCACATTTGGAGACAATGCTAAAGGTCAAATCATTGGTGTTGGTAAAATCTCCATATCACCCTCCTCATTTATTGACAATGTATTGTTAGTTAATGGACTAAAACATAATTTATTAAGTATAAGTCAATTTTGTGACAAGGGCTTTAAAGTGTCATTTGAATCATCACTATGCATAATTAGTAGTCCAATTGACAATGAGATCATACTCACAGGACATAGGCATGGAAATGTTTACATGGTAGATCTTGATGATCTCACCATGAAGGATGGCCAATGTCTTGTAGCCATGATCCCAAAGTCAATGAGACTAGTTGGTTATGGCATCGTAGGTTAGGGCATGCTAGCATGGATTTAATCTCTAAATTGATTACAAAAGATCTAGTCAAAGGACTACCAAAAATAGACTTTGAAAAGAACAAAATTTGTGCTGCATGTCAATTAGGGAAACAAACAAGAAGTTCTTTCAAGTCTAAGAACATAGTCTCAACATCAAAACCCTTAGAACTAATTCACATGGATTTGTTTGGACCCACTAGAACTGCTAGTCTAGGGGGTAAGAAATTTGGTCTTGTAATTGTTGATGATTTTTCACGTTTTACATGGGTTTCATTTCTTGCACAAAGATGAGTCCTTTCCCGCTTTTATCAAGTTTCATAATAGGTTTCGAATGAACTCAATCTTAAACTAAAAGCAATTAGGAGTGATCATGGTACCGAGTTTGAAAATCAGTATTTTGAAAAATTTTGTGAGAAAATGGTATCAATCACAATTTCTCGGCACCTAGGACACCCCAACAAAATGGGGTGGTAGAAAGGAAGAATCGCACACTAGCAGATATGGCTCGTACCATGTTGTGCGAATCGGATCTACCAAAGTATTTTTGGGCTGAAGCAATAAATACTCATGTCATATTTTAAACCGTGCTTTAGTTAGATCCATCTTAAAGAAAACACCTTATGAGTTGATAAAAGTAAGAAACCAAATATAAGTATTTTCATGTTTTCGGTTGTCGATGCTTTATTTTAAACAATGGAAAGGACAATCTAAGTAAATTTAGTGCTAAATCAGATGAGGGGATCTTCTTAGGTTATTCCTCATCTAGTAGAGCATACAGGGTCTTCAACAAGAGAACTCTCGTTGTTGAAGAATCCATTCATGTTGTTTTTGATGAAGCTAATGGAGATTCTTCTAGAAAAGAAGAAGATGGTGATGCAGGTATACTTGAAGACCGAATGAAGGAATTCTCCATACAAGACAAACAACATGAGGATGAGATCAAAGAAGATACAATTCAGCAAGATGAAGAAGATCAACCTCCATCAAGAAATCAAGATCTTCCTAAGGAATGGAGGTATGCACATGGTCATCCAAGGATCTAATCCTTGGTGATCCTTCACAAGGGGTAAGGACAAGATCCTCTCTAAGAAATACTAGTAATTATCTTGCTTTCGTTTCACAAATAGAGCCTAAATCACTAGAAGAAGCCGAAAAAGATGATAATTGGATGAATGCTATGCAAGAGGAATTAAACCAATTTGAAAGAAATGAAGTTTGGACTCTAATGAAAAGACCCCCTAATGTTTCAATTATAGGCACCAAGTGGGTGTATAGAAATAAACTAGATGAAGATGGAATAGTATAAGAAACAAAGCTAGACTAGTTGCCAAAGGCTATAATCAGGAGGAAGGAATAGACTTTGATGAAACTTTTGCTCCTGTTGCTAGATTAGAAGCTATTAGACTACTTTTGGCATATGCATGCTTCATGGATTTTAAACTCTATCAAATGGATGTAAAAAGTGCTTTTTAAATGGTTATATAATGGAGGAAGTTTATGTAGGACAACCTCCAGGTTTTGAAAACCACTTACATCCAGATTATGTTTATAAATTGCATAAAGCATTGTATGGACTTAAGCAAGCCCCTAGGGCATGGTATGAAAGATTAAGTAATTTCCTAATTGAAAATAAATTTAAGAGAGGAAATGTAGACAAAACCCTCTTCATTAAAAGAAAAGGAAATGACTTATTGCTTGTGCAAATTTATGTGGATGATATAATTTTTGGTGCTACTAATGATAGTCTTTGTCAAGAGTTTGCCAAGCTTATGCAGGGAGAATTTGAAATGAGCATGATGGGTGAGCTCAACTTCTTCCTTGGGCTACAAATAAAACAATCAGAGGAAGGCATCTTCATCAGTCAGTCCAAATATATCAAGGAAATGTTGGAAAAATTCAAGATGAAGGATGCAAAGGAAATCAGCACACCCATGGGCTCAAGTTGCAAGCTTGACAAAGATGAAAAAGGTAAAAGTATAGACTGCAAATTGTACAGAGGTATGATAGGCTCTTTACTTTACCTTACTGCTAGTAGACCAGATATATTATTCAGTGTTTGTATGTGTGCTAGATACCAAGCATGTCCTAAGGAATCACACTTGCAAGCTGTTAAAAGAATTTTTAGATATCTAGTAGGGACATCTAATGTAGGCTTATGGTATTCTAAACAATCTGACATAAATTTAATTGCTTATTCCGATGCTGATTTTGCCGGGTGCAAACTCGACAGAAAAAGCACAAGTGGCACATGTCAATTCTTGGGTGCTAATTTGGTTTCTTGGTTTAGCAAGAAACAAATTCAGTTGCCTTGTCCACAGCTGAGGCTGAGTACATTGCAGCTGGAAGCTGTTGTGCCCAAGTTCTTTGGATTAAGCAACAACTTGAAGACTTCGGTATCAAAATGGAATATACCAATTAAATGTGATAATACAAGTGCAATTAATTTAACAAAAAATCCTGTCCAACACTCTAAATCAAAGCATATAGAGATTAGGCATCATTTTATTAGGGATCATGTGCTGAAAAATGATGTGATGATTGAATATGTATGTACTGAAAATCAATTGGCCGATATCTTTACAAAGCCCCTTTGTAAAGATAGGTTCAACTTCTTAAGGAATGCTTTGAGCTTGTATGATCCTAGCAAATAAATTGAACTTGTATTGCAATGCTTTGCTACTCAAACTAGTAATCCACCTCAAGGTCAACATAAGTGAAAGCATGAATCATCTAAGCTAAATGACGAACTGTTTGACTTTCCGGAGGATGGTTACCCTCCCTTGGACTCTTCATGGAGATATTTTCAGAGCCTATTTCATAGGTATTCGAAATTTGGTCAAACATTCCTCATTTCAACATTAATAATTCAAAAATCATTATCAAACTTATAGGATGTATTATTAAGGGGAGGATCACAAACAAACTCACTCTGTATTCACCAAAGAAATCATGATTAGTGTGTTAAATGAAACAAATTGGGAAAAGATAAAAATCAGTCTGAAATTTTTCAGTGCCGGAGACGTCTCTGGCAAATCGCAGAGACGTCCCCCCGGCGAGACGTCTCGCCTTAGTCGCGGAGACGTCTCGGGGACCGAACGAGGGTTTTTAAAATAGGTCGAAACAGCTCGAGCCGACCCGAGCTATCCCTTTCATCCCCGACAAAAACAAAAACCCTAGCCTCCATTTTCTCTCCAACACAAACCCTAGCCTCTTTCTCCCCATTTCCCTAGGTTTCCATTCAATGGCACCTAAAAGAGCTAGGAGGACTGGTGGGAGGCGTCCTAGGGCAGCGGCCGACGGTGAGGAACGGAGGGAAGAACCTTCCGCGCCGTCTCCTCCGGTTGCTCCGCCAACCACGACCATTTCCTGTGCAAATCGCACAGTAACACGGTAGGTACATAGATTTCATTTTTTTAGATAGTGAGGGGTTCTCTATTGGAGAGAGACTCCGTGCCCAAGGGTGGGAATACCTTTGTACCCTCAATACTCGACCTACCCCGGCCTAGTTAGAGAATGTTTAGCAATATGGCCTTAGGGGACTTAGGGTACACTGCATATGTCCGGGGACATTGTAGAAATTAATGAGGATATTCTATCCACTGTTTGCAAATTCCTAAGACGGTGAGGCTCCGACCTCACATCCCCAAAGGGAAATAGCCCTAAACTTGCTTTTAGGAGAGAGGACTGCGGCCCTCTTGATGTAGTAACTCCCAAGACCTAAATGCCGAGATGAGACTACTTTTGAGTATTGTCAACCGGGTCTTGTTTCCTAAAACCGGTCGCTTCGATTTTGTTTCGGAGCGAGATTTAGTTATCATGCACCATATCCTACTAGGGATTCCCTAAACCTCCCTAGACTATGTTGAACTACATTGCTACATGTCATAGGTATTCTAGGTTTAGCATACCTATGGATGATCTTACCCTATTTCAAACATTTCAAAGTTCCATTCCAGAAAATGAGCCTGCAAAACCCTTGAGAAACACCGACTATTATAATGAGAGCACAATGCGAAGAATGGAGTTTCACAAGGTAGATGGGTCTTGGGTCAAGGTACCAAAAGAAAAGCTCAAACCTAGAGCCTGAGATCCCACATCAGGAGCCTGACCACCACTCTCCTCCACATAGCCACATGGATTTCCTGATGTACCCTCCAGCTCAGCTGGACCTTCCACATCCATGCCACCACCTCCTCCAGTCAGTGGGCCCTCTCCTATCAGAAGACCAGATGCGCACTTAGCATCTGTATTGCCAGCAGATGAGGGAAATGAGATCGATGATCTCTACTGAGTTGGCCCCCATCAGAGCTTCACATGAAGGGCTTCTACAAGAGCTGAAGGAAATTAGAGCTCAATAGAAGCTACACGCAAGAATAGTTGGTGTGGTGCCACCCAAACTTCAGATCAATTGAGCTAAAGGAGACTTGAAGACCATTCAAATAGCCTTCAAGAGTTGACAAGCCCTGGAGGAATGTGGGCACCTTGGTTGCCCAACTTAGAGGAAGAATTGAAGGGCAACCATAGAATTTGAAGCACTAGTGGCAGCCTTCCATCAGTCACAGGGAGATCATTCAAAACTCCTAGATTCAATCAATGCATTTATAGATGCAGCTTGTAGGGCTTATGAGCAACGTCGCCGATGAGGGACATTTTGTAGACATCTAGGGATCTTCTTTTTGTAAACCCTAGGCTATTTTGAAACACTTTTGTATTAAAATCAATACTTGTAATGATTTCTTCTTTAACTTTGTACTGACTTCAAAGGTTTACAATGATACATGAATACAATTTCTTTTGAAACTTTGTGTACATTGCTAACTCTGTGTATGTGATTCTGTGATTGTGATGTGCCATAAAAATCTCATAACATACCTTAAGTGTCAAATTTAACACAACTTATCAATGCATATGACACAGGGGGAGCACATCTTGTGATAACTATGATTAAACAAAAAGAGGAGTCTGAAATGAATTCCAAAACAAAGGGGGAGTGATATGAATGACTAAATTCATTAATAGAAATAACTTGGACAGGGGAGCACAACTTGAATATCCTTGAGTGGTTCATGGTATGCTGAATTTTACTAGAAGTTGCTTTAAGGATAATTTGTCCCCTTCATTGTTGATGACAAAAAGGGGGAGTAGATATATAGAACTTATAGAATTATAATAGAGTAGAACCAATATGGATATTGGATATTGGAATGCAAAATACGAAATTCATACTCCAAAGTTGAATTAGAAAAGATAAAATTGAAGAATATTGGCTTTAAGATAATTGCCCTTCTGGAAAAGAAAGGGGGAGTCAAAAAGAACTTAGCTTCAATTATCTTTAGCATCAATATTTCATTTTAACTTGATTCAAATTCAGTTGATATGCTAAAATTGCTCAAGAGCTATTAAGATCAATTTATGCATAAGGATAGAACTGAAAATTGACTATTTTGAATTATGCACATTGTATCTAGCTCTAATCAAAACATTAGACTTGTACATCTGATCAAATACTGTGTATATGTTTAAATTTCGAATTTTGCATATACTCAGTGTTTTGTCATCATCAAAAAGGGGGAGATTGTTGACCCCCTAATGGATTTTGATGAATACAAAACACTAGAGTATAATTCCATTTATCTTAACAATTTAATTGAGGATTTCATGTGTTTTATTAAGAATATTGTTAAGAAATGTCTAGGCAAGTTCCATAATTTTTAAGGATTTATTGAAGAATTTTTGAGATGAAGAAAACAGATCAGGGACAGCCGAGACGTCTCCGGTGTCTCAGAGACGTCTCTGGCACAAACAGGAAGAACTGGCACTTGGAGACGTCCCCGGCACCTGGCGAGGCGTCTCGCAGGTCGGAGTCGACTCTCTCAGTAGCGGAGTCGACTCTCTCAGTGGCGGCAGAAAGGCGATTTCAAGTGATACGCGCGAGCCGTCCCCACAGTACGCGGAGTCGTCCCCGCAAGTAAAAAGCAGTTTCCGAGTCGTCCCCAGGTAGCGGAGTCGGCTCTCTCAGGGTTTTCCAGAGGATGTCTTTTTCGAGTTAAGGCAGCGGAGACGTCCCCTGAAAGAGCGGAGTCGACTCTCTCAGAGAATTCCAGAAGACATGTTTTTCGGAGTTATAACAGCGGAGTCGTCCCCAAGGCAGCGGAGTCGTCCCCATGCAAAAAGTGCAAACAAGCCGAGACGTCCCCGTAAAGGCCGAGGACGACCCTCTCAGAAAAACAGAAAAACAAGGATTCAAACGTCATTCATCGGAGTCGTCCCCGTAAAGGCCGAGTCGACCCCAAACAAGTGAAAAGTAAAATTTATACAGCCGAGACGTCTCGCGTTGAAGCGGAGACGTCTCCGGAGCGCCTGGGACGCGACTGACAACTTTTGCAGGTTTGGTTTGAATTTCAAATCTCTTTTACTTTATCTCTAACGGCTATATTTGCTTTTTGGGCTATAAAAGGGAGCTCTTAAGTGCTTCTCAACAACTTCTCACCAACCCAAAGCAAGATCATTCAAGAGAGAAGAAAGAAAAAGAGGTTCAAGGGAGTTAGTGCATTCAAGTGAAGAAATCAAGTGCTTTCAAGTTTCCCAACTGATTTCAAGCTCAACTACTCTCTTCCGCTCGGCATTCAAAGCTCACACTTCAAGCCTACGCGATCCACATCGGAAGAATCATCATTTCCCACGCTTCCAACGGCAAAAGGATTCTTCCGGGTTTTATTGTTTATCATTGTTATATTTGCTTATTTAGAGCTTTCAATCTTTGTAAAACTCTTTCAATATTGTGCTTGTTCCAGTCAAGGGACTTGGAACAAGGGAAAGGCGTCCCAAGCCTAGGTGAAATTGGGGGTTATAGGGTTTGTTGTTAGCCCGGTGTAAAACAACGAGTTGGGTAGTGCACTCGCAAAACTACCGGACTGTAATCTTGGATTATAGTGGAAATTCCCAAAGGTGCTTTGGGGAGTGGATGTAGGAGCAGTGGAAGCTCCGAACCACTATAAAACCTTGTGTTTGCGATTGACTGTTCTCATCCTCTATCTTTACTTTAGTTCATACATTTGCGTGTTTTATTTTTTAATTAGTCAAAAAGTTTTAAAACACCCAATTCACCCCCCTCTTGGGTGACCATCTCTGGGCAACAGTCCGCAATCTCCCGAGATCCATCCCAGCGTCCGTTTCCACCGCGTGCGAGGAGGGGGGAAGGCTAGCTTGATATACCTCTCGGCTGGGAAGGGTCAAGGGGGAGCTCTCATTTTTGAAAACAAAGAAAAAAACAGATGAGGAGAGAAACAGGGGAGGCCCTGTTTCCGAAAATAAAAAAAAAAAAAGAGAGAAGGAAGAGGAACAGGGGAGATTTCTTTTATGTTGATGGCCGGCTAATTTCTTAGGGAGGGAGATGGAGGAACCTTTGATGTATCGCTCTTTGAAGTAAACTCTAAACTTTTGCCTTGAATGAATTATATTTACTGATATGTTTTTGATCCATGCATAGTTATTTCGTAGATAGCTCTTAATGGATTATGATTATTGATAATATGGATTGCTTTAGTATTTGATTCGTCGTAGACGTAGAAAGCACGACGAATGCTTAGAAATTGAGTTCATATGTTCATGAAACATATACCATGATTAGATCTATCCTACCATTTATTTTTAATCAAAAACCATAGAGTTTATTTCTTGGATGCAGCATCATCAAGGGGGATTCCAGATCCCTACCATCTTTATTTCATTGAACTTTGTTTATTGCTATATTGTTCTCCGATTTTAATTTCTGAAAATCAAAACATCATCTTAATCCACAAATTTATTGAATTAATTAATCTAAAAATTATATTAAATAATCTAATATATATTTCGTTTCCTGAGGATTCGACCTCGGACTTCCGAGATTTTACTACTTGTACGATTCTCCTATACTTGGGAGATTAGTTTCGCGAAAATATTTTTGCGAGCGCGTCAAGTTTTTGGCGCCGTTGCCGGGGAACGGGCTGATTTATTAGTATAATTTTAGATTTAATTAGTACTTTAGTAGTTAGTCTTTTTCTTTCGAAAAAAAAAATTCTTTACTACTGGTTTTTTTATTCCCTGCACAGTCTGCATCAAACTCTGATATCAAAGTAATTAACCGTCTGATTGAACTCAAATTTGGTCGTCAGGTGCAAGACCTGTGTTTCTTTTCATCTGAACGGTCTGAAACTTTTAAGACCATTAGATTAATACGAAACCTTGCTGCTTTCTGTTTTTAATTTTCTGCATTTAATTGTTTTAGAATCAGAATTTTATTGTTATCATATCTCATTAACCCTTGTTGCTAATTGAAAATTTAAGAAAAAAAGACTTTAAGAAAAGATCAAGGGTGATTATTCAAAAATTTAAAAAAAAAGAGGAAAAACCTAAAATTTCAAATTTCAAATTTCAGAATTCAAATTTCAAACTTCAACTCATAAAATTTTAAAAAAAATAAATAATTTGCTTGATGACTTATTCAATGAAATTTAATGTCATGTCATAAAATATTAAAAAAAGATCTCTTGATTGTTGCATATAGTATAAGGCATCAGCATAAAATATTCTAAGGGCTGAACCCATTTAAAAAGATAAGGTCGGGATTTCATCACTCGTCCTTAGCCCAAAAATCACCCCATTGCATAAATATCCTAAGTTTAACTAAAATCAACTAGACGTTGGCCCCTAAGGACATTCGAGCTCAATAGGACGAAGACCACCGAAAGTTGCACCAATTTTGCTCTATGGCTTAGTTGATGTCTAGGTAAGCTTTGCCCCTATAAGGGAGACAGTTCATCTGGTTCGAGGCAAGTGAGTTTTAAGTGGGACCTTTGCGAACGCATCGTGACCCCTCCACTTACCTGGGAGCTTACCTGGTCAACTCGATTCATTAGACCGGATTGGAGGCTTAGGTGCCCTCTTCAAATCAGTTAGGAGCTGTCTAGAAATTTAAAAAAAAACATTAGAAATTGAGGTGTAATGTTTAGTTGCATGTTTGATTGGTGAAGAGATTTTTATTTTAGGATGTCGTTTTGGGGTATCTTTAGTTGGTACTTATATTTATATTTATTAAAAAAACATAAAAAAATTAAATTAAATTTTGTATGCTAGGTTGGAATAGGGACGACACCGGTCGATTAAGTCGTACAACTTTAGATCATCCCTTAGGACAGATCCTTGAAATTCCTTCGCAGTATCTCACACCTTGTGAGATGGCAAATTTTCCTGATGATGCAGGAAGTCACATGGTGATGAAGGTAGACCCCCAGTTATGACACTTCGACAATACTTACATCCCACTAGGACTAGTCAACCTTCATGCATGATTATTCCTGAAAATGTAGGACACTTTGAAATCAAACCAAGGAGTAATTCAATTGCTGCCCAAGTATCATGGAATGGAATCTGAGAACCCTTATCTTCATCTTAAGGATTTTGAGGAAATTAGCATCACATTTAGAGTGCCAAATGTATCGGAAGACGTCCTTAAATTGACCTTGTTTCCTTTTTCCTTAAAGGATAAAGCCAAAACATGGCTGAACTCCTTAAGACCTAGATCGCTAGGAACATGGCATGATATGCAAAGAGAATTTCTGAAAAAATTCTTTCCCGCACAAAGGACTAACTTTTTGAAAAGGCACATTAGTAATTTCCAACAAAAAGACCATGAAATATTTTATGAATGCTGGGAGAGATTTAAAGATTTGCTTCTCTCTTGTCCTCATCATGGGTTTGAAACATGGAGAACCATTAGTTTTTTTTACGAAGGGTTGTCTCCACAGTTAAAACAATTTATAGAGACTATGTGCAATGGTCTATTTTTGGAAAAGCAACCCGATGAGGCATGGGACTATTTAGATTCTCTCGCAGAGACTGCACAATTATGGGATACAGGGGATAGAGTGAATAAACCTTTACCTAAGCCTACTAGCATTGGACACGGGGACCTTTACAACCTTAGTACTCAGGATGATATTCAGGCTAAAATGGCAGCCCTTACTAGGAAGGTAGAGGAAATTGAAGCTAGAAGGATTGAACCCGTCAAGACCGTAGAAACATAACAGCGAGTGTTGTAGGATTTGTGAGATGCCTGGCCATCTCACCACTGATTGCCCCACAATACCCGCATTCAAAGAAGTCTTGCACGATCAGGCCAATGTTATGAATACCTATCAAAAATCTTTCAATAATCCTTTTTCGGGTATTTACAACCCTAGATGGAAGAACCATCCAAATTTCAGGTGGAGGAATGACCCACCTCAACAAGTATATAACCCAACTCCTCCACCTCCGCAACCTCATTACGCACATGCACCCCCTCAAAAATCCAGTCTTGAAGAAACTTTGCAATCTTTCATGCAAGGTCAAGCTAAAATCAATGATGAATTAAGAAATCAACTGACAACGCTGACTACTGCTTTAAGTGCTCAAGAGAAAGGTAAGCTACTAGCTCAACCACAACCTAATCCTCAAGTCTATGGCGGTAGTAATGCATCATCTTCAACTTCGCATAAAGAACAAGCGAAGAGTATAATAATTTTGCGAAGTGGAAAGGTTATTGACCGACCAGTCCCAGAACAAACTCAAGTCATACCTGATTCTGACCCTCCCAAGACAAAAGAAAAGGATAACGAAGAAACTGAAGCACCAACATCTCCTGAAAAAATTAAATGTCCTTTTCCAGCACCATTTCCACAAAGATTAAAGCCCTTGCAAAAGCTTGAACCAAACTCTGAAATTCTTGAGCTTTTTAAGCAAGTAAAAATCAATGTACCTCTTCTTGATGCAATCAAACAAGTGCCTTCCTATGCAAATTTTTGAAGGATTTGTGCACTGTCAAGCATCGATTAAATGTCAAGAAGAAGGCATTTTTGGCTGAAAATGTGAGTGCAATTTTACAGCATAACATTCTTCCTAAATATAAGGATCCAGGTTGCCCAACTATCTCGTGCATCATTGGCAATTTTAGGATTGAGCGAGCATTGCTAGATTTAGGAGCGAGTGTGAACTTGTTGCCATATACGGTATATGAGCAACTTGGTTTGGGTGAGTTGAAGCCAACAACTGTGACCTTACAATTAGCTGATAGGTCAGTGAAGGTCCCTAGAGGGATTATCGAAGATGTGTTGGTCCAAGTAGATAAGTTCTATTTTTTTGTTGACTTTATCGTACTGGACACACATCCGGCTTCCAATTCACCATCTCAGATTTCGGTCATCTTAGGACGTCCATTCCTTGCAACTTCTAATGCATTGATCAATTATAGGAATGTGTCATGAAGCTTTCTTTTGGCAATATGACCTTGGAACTGAACGTCTTTAGTATAGGCAAACAATCCAGTGATCATGAAGAAAGTAAGGAAGTTGAATGGGTGAAACCATTGCGGAAGAATATCTGTTAAAAGAAACATTTACTGAATCGGCCGACAATGGTTTGATAGATTGGTGTTCTGAAGCAACTGCTAATGATGTGGTCCCACCTGATTTAGATAATTCGGATGTTATGATGGTCAATGGGTGGAGACCGCGAATAGAGGAATTTGAACAGTTGCCACCTCGAAAAGCAAAGATAGTACCATCCCATGAATAAACACCTAAGCTCGAGTTGAAACCTTTACCGAAGGAACTCAAGTATGCCTTTCTTGGACCCGAGGACACATTTCCTATAATCATCTCATCTGATCTGGATCATGCCCAAGAAAGAAAATTACTTGGTGTTCTAAAGAATCATAAGGGAGCTTTAGGGTGGTCTATTGCCGACTTGAAGGGGATTAGCCCTTTAATTTGCACGCACCGGATATATTTGGAGGACAATGCTAAAACCACAAGGCAAATGCAACGTAGGTTGAATCCTACGATGAGAGATGTGGTTAAAGCAGAAGTCCTCAAGTTGCTTAACGTGGGTATTATTTACCCAATTTCCGACAGTAAATGGGTAAGTCCTACTCAAGTCGTTCCTAAGAAGTCGGGTCTGACGGTAGTCGAAAATGAGCAGGGTGAACTAGTTCCAACTCGTGTTCCGATGAGTTGGCGCATGTGTGTTGACTACCGAAAATTGAATTTGGTCACTAGGAATGATCACTTTTCCCTACCCTTCCTAGACCAAGTTTTGGAAAGAGTTGCAGGACATAAATTCTATTGTTTTCTCGATGGCTATTCCGGGTACTACCAAATCGAGATTTTACTAGAAGATCAAGAGAAGACTACCTTCACTTGTCCTTTTGGCACATTTGCTTTCCGTCGGATGCTATTCGGGTTGTGTAATGCACCTGCAACATTTCAAAGATGCATGCTCAGTATTTTTGAAGACATGAATGAGAAATTTTTAGAAGTGTTTATGGATGATTTTTCTATTTTTGGTGATTCTTTTGATGATTGTTTATTATATTTACAAGCTGTCTTAGCTCGGTGTATAGAAAAGAAACTGATACTGAATTGGGAGAAATGCCACTTCATGGTGCCAAAGGGAATTGTCCTAGGACATATTGTTTCATCGAAGGGCATGAAAGTTGATAGAGCTAAGATTGACTTAATCGCCAAGCTACCTGCACCCAAGACGGTTAGAGATGTTAGATCATTTTTGGGTCACACAGGATTTTATAGGAGGTTCATCAAGGACTTTAGTGTCATAGCTCGACCATTATGTAACCTCCTATCCCTTGATACACCGTTCAATTGGCCTGAAACCTGTCAAGAGGCATTTGAAAAGTTGAAGTCTATGCTTAGCACTGCACCCATCGTGCAACTACCTGATTGGTCATTACCTTTTGAGATCATGTGCGATGCTAGTGACTATGCGATAGGAGCTGTCCTAAGACAACGCAAGGATAATAAGCCATATGTCATCTACTATGCAAACAAAACCTTAAATGATGCTCAAATGAATTACACCACCACCGAGAAAGAATTGCTTGCCGTAGTATTTGCATTAGACAAATTTCGCTCTTATATCCTTGGTGCTCCTATTGTTATCTTTACGGACCATGCGGCGCTAAAATATTTACTGGATAAGAAAGAGGCCAAACCACGCTTAATACGATGGATACTTCTACTCCAAGAATTTGACATCACTATCAAAGATAAAAAGGGAGTAGAGAATGTGGTTGTTGACCATTTATCATGGCTAGTTGTTCATGATTTGGTGTCATAGTTGCCCATTAAGGACTCGTTCCCTGAAGAGCAATTGTTTGAACTTTCTACTATGCCATGATATGCTGATATTGTAAACTTTCTTGTCACGAACCGGATGCCGGAGCATTGGGGATCGAATGATAAGAATAATTTCTTGCGTGAAGTAAGGAGTTACTATTATGATGCCCCCTATTTGTTCAAGTATTGTAATGATCAAATCTTTAGAAGATGCATTCCGGATCATGAGATACAAAGTGTACTCTCTTTTTGTCATGCTAGTGCTTGCGGAGGACACTTTGCATCTAAGAAAACGGCAGCTAAGGTGTTGCAATGTGGTTTTTATTGGCCTACACTATTTAAGGATGCCCACGAGTTCTGTAGGACATGTTAATAAGTGCTAAATAATGTATATATTTAACTATCTTACACAGCACTTATCATTATTTTTTTTGCACATATTTTAAATTTAATATAAGAAAATGTGTTCCCCTTCATCATTGCCATTATTAAAAATAACTCGAGTTTGACTGATTTTATTGATCGAATCCAATCTATGCAGGTCGAATTTAATCTATGCAGGTCGAGTCAAACTCATTTGGGATAATTCCTAAACCCAACTCACATGCACCTCGCGACTTAGATCCTCTCAGATTCATCCATTCATCCTAACTTTTCAGCATCACATCTTAGCCATTCACTTCCAATTTCTTCACACATTCACCCATCAAAAATAGGTCTTTCCACGTGTCCAAACTCCCCAAAATTTCTTTCTGAATATGTAGCCATCCCAAGTTCACATGCCCGTATTCTCTTTCCTCCCCCGAACGCCAGCTTCCCATGCTTCGTAACAGAGCAGCTTCTCACTCTCCATCTTAGCGTCATCCTCTCCCCATTCTCCGGATCACAGATCTTCTCCCGCGACCGAGTATCCCATGGATCAACATCCCAGCTTGCATCTTTATCCTCTTCTTCAAAACAGAGCATCCTCCACGTTCCAACGCCTCCCCATCGTATCTTCATCACGAATTCATCTTCCCAACGTCTCTCTCTCAACTTCTCTTCATCCCACATTCCATTTCAACCGAACCCAACGTCCTCCGAGATTTCTTCTTCGAACGCCATCCCGTGCATCCCAACCTCCAACCGGATTCCCAGCTTCTTCCCTTCCGGATGAGTCCCAAGCACCTAGTTCCAGCAAACAGGGCTCTGTTAAGAAACAGAACCAAATCCTCCGCATGATCCACGGGCTTCCGAGATCTTCCCTCAGCAAAATAAATCAAGGAGTTCATCTTCATAACCATCCGAACTTCACTCCCTGATTTTTATCCAACGCCCGAGCTGCCGAATCCCGTGGATCATCTTCCCAGATTTCCCTCGCGGATTAGCTCCATCACCAAACTCCCAGCCGTCCGTAGTCTCCCTCAGTTTCTTCCGTATCCCCTGTTCCGGATCAACCTCCTCCGGATCACGGATCCTCATCTTCACCCGGATCTTTCCCATATTTTCTCCCGTTCGGATCCCATCTTCTTCCGCCAGAATCCCAGCCATTCCGTCATCCACAACCACTCCTTCCCAGCTGAAGCAAGCCAACCTCCTCCGGATCACGTCCACGAACAGATCTCAACCATTTTCCCAAGTTTATCCTCTCAACCTCCTCTCCGGATCACGCCAGTAAATCTTCCGAATCACCTGTGATCGAGTTCATCTCCCCTTCATGCCGTTCGGCCAGCCGTTCTCAGCAGACCACCGTTCGCAAGGAGAAACAGCCTCCCCTGCTTCAACCACGGAGTAGATCAAGCATCCTCCCAAGTGCATCCCGAGCTTCACGGATTCGGAACCACTCCCAGCTGAATCCAGTTGTTCCCAGTGCCAATCCAGCATCAGATCGAGCCTCATCCTTATCCTCCACTCGGAAAAAGGGAAGAGATAGAGACTGCAGCCTATAAAAGGCCCAAGCTTGAAATAGGGGAAGGCACTTCAGGGGGTTCGGTTCCACATCTCTTCACAGGCCAAATCCCACGGGAAGAAAGAAACAAAGAAGGGAGAGAAGAGTTTTGGATATTTTGGGAATGATTTCTCATATAGAAAAAAATGAAGTGCTGAGAGGGAGTTCTTCAATGGAAGTCGCCAGAGGAAGAAAGAAAGAAGAGCTGGTCGCGATGGAAGTCTTCTCCACTGCTACGGCTGTTCAATTCTCTATGGAAGGCTGATCTCCTCACTAGGGCTGGATGCAGCCCTAACAAAGGGCTAAGGGTTTTATACTTTATTTTATATTCTTGGGGTTGTATGAATTTATTATTTTCAATGGATATCTTCTTTTGAATCATATTTAATTTCTGTGATTTTAAGTATGATGTTCGTACAACTGTTCTTCATGATCACTAAGTAAATATAAGATAGTCCATGCTTAGGGAAGATGCAATGTGCTGCCACCTTAGATTAGGATAGACATTTCATGCCAACTGAAGATGGATTATGCCCAAATTACTTTTGTGAATTTTTATTTAAATGCTTATTAGGCTTGTAGCCAATTTGCATGTTAATCCAAGAACGAAATAAAATATAAATAACCCTTGTTCCGATGTTAGTGGTAAATTCCTTGCCCTAGGTTTTTCCAAACTGATATCATTTTAATCGCATTTTCATTAAATTGCTTAGTTTAATTTTCTTCACAAACTCTTCCTTTTAAAAATTTTTATTTTTAAGAAAAATAACTGTACCCCAATCCCTGTGGATCGATACCCGTAATCACTATCCTACCAGATACGTGCTATTGCGTGGTCTTTAAAGTTGACTATCAATTTTTGGCGCCGTTGCCGGGAATTGTTAGCATAGTTGTTTTTCTTTTCATAAAAAAAAACTTTCAAAAAAATATATATTTAAAATTAAATAAAAATATTTTCTATTTTTGTTATTTTTCTTATCTCCTTTCTCTCTTTTACTAATTTTTGATTTTTATTTGATCAGAAATCGAAGAGAAAATTTGAGACGATCAAAAGGGAACTATTGGAAAAAGAATGCTGTAGAGGTTTGCTTTAAAAGTAAAATATTTTTGCTGAGAAAATTCCCTTTGGTAACCTAAACCTTTCTTATTTAAATTGATTCTCAGTTTGCTTGAAATATTATGGTGATTGTTTGATTTTAATTTCAGTAAAAGTGTGAATGTATGCCTGATACACATACACCAATTAATCCGCACATAGTAAGGGCAATCACCCCAACAAGATAAGAACTGGATTTCATCACCAGATTCTTGCCCAAATTAGGTGAATCAATTTTCACATAGCTATCATTTTAATTAAAATCAATTAGACGTTGGTCCCCTAGGGACATTCGAGCTCAATAGGACGAAGATCACCGAAAGTTGCACCAATTTCGCTCTGTGGCTCAGTTGATGTCTAGGCAAGCTTTGTCCCAAGGGAGACAGTTCATCTGTTCGAGGTAAGTGGTTTTTAAGTGGGACCTTTGCAATGCATCGTGACCCCCCCACTTACCTGGGAGCTTACCTGGTCAACTCAGTTCATTAGACCGGATTGGAGGCTTAGGTGCCCTCTTCAAACCAGTTAGGAGCTGTCTAGTGATTTTAGGGCAAACATAAGTGTTACGGGGAACTCAGCCACCATGCCCCACGTGACCGGCACGCGCGCCCAAGAAGACTACAGCTGCCCCATGATCCAGTAACCCGACCCGAGTCGGATATCTTCGGCTTCGCAGCCCGACCCCGAGGCGGGTTGCCCCTTGATCCAGTAACCCGACCCCGAGTCGGATTATCTTCGGCTTCGCAGCCCGACCCCGAGTCGGCGCCCCTTGATTCGTAACCCGACCCCGAGTCTTGATATCTTCGGCTTCGCAGCCCGACCCGAGTCGGCTGCCCCTTGATCCAGCAATCCGGACCCCGAGTCGGCAATCTCTCGACAACGACAGGCTGTTCCTCTGAAGCACGCGCGGACCCTCTGCTCCACTACTCCCTGCAACGGTCGTATCCGGCGCTGCTCCACGATCTCCTGTAACAGCCGTACAAAGCGGAGCTCCACTATGCCCTGTCATGGGCCGTACCCAGCGCTGCCCCACGACGCCCTGTAACGGGCCATGTCAGTGGCAACTCCATCGTGCCACACGATGACCAACCCCCAGAAGGACCCCCCAGCCTGGTATATATGCGGCTGGGGGGGAGAAGGGGGGGAGGTAAGCAAGAACTCCCAGAGCATTCTCCTACTGCTACTATTATCTCTCCTTTCTTCTCCAATCTCCTCTGACTTGATCGTCGGAGGGCCCCCACTACCCCAAAGTGGTGGTGCGAGGCTTGCTTGCAGGTGTTCCCGGTGGAAGGTGGAGCGCAATCAACACCAACCCAAGGCAAACTCAGACGAATCCCGTTCACACCGCTGTGCCAATCGTCTCTGGTTTGGACCACCAGCAACAGTGGCGCTAGAGGAAGGGACCGAATCTCAGAGCGATCGTAATGGCACGGCGAGGTGGTCGTGGAGCTTCTAATGCCTCCAGTCGCGGGGCCTCTCGCGCCTCCGGCCGGGAGGCCGCTGCGTCTCCAACACATTCTCAGCAACACTCCACCGTTCCACCCCCCATTCAGATGGTCGAAGCCGCTCAGTTCGACCAGTTAGCCCAGCAGGTTCGCACCCTCGCGGAGGCAGTGCAGAACCTGCAGGGTGTGATGTCTCGGGCGCCGCAGCGGGCCCAGGAGCCGCTGCTCCCTGACGCTCACCTGTCCTCCTCAACCCGCGCTCCTTCCTCTCCCCATGGGAGGAAGCGCCGGCGCGAGGAAGATTCTCGAGCACGGTCCATTCTGCCGGGACCTTCCCATCGGAGCTGCGCGGGGTACGAGAGGCGGGCCGGGCGCGTTCCCAGACCCCCCCAGTCCTCAAGGAAACCCGCGCTCCAGTCGGTCCCCCTCTCGGTGCTCCTTGTCTCCCACCATCGGTCGCGCTCCCTGGACCGGCGGGTGGACGATCTCCACCGACAACTCCAGGTCCTGAAGGGCCACTCCAAAGATCCCTTCGCCGACTTGGAGATCTCCTCCCAGCCGGCGCTTGCCTCGAGGATCCTGCGGACCCCGAATCCGCCGGGGTTTAAAATGCCGGTGATCGAGCCCTATGACGGGGCGGCGGACCCGCGGGATCACGTCGAGAGTTTCAGGACCCTTATGCTCCTCCACGGAGCATCAGATCCTCTCCTCTGCAAGGCCTTCCCGGCGACCCTCCGTGGCCCGGCAAGGGCGTGGTTCGCCGGCTTGGAGGCTAACTCAATCCAGTCCTTCGACCAGTTTACTCGCCTCTTCATCACCCATTTCGCCGTCAGTAGCCGGCGGCGACTGGTCTCCGACTCCCTCTTTGATGTCCGGCAAAACGAGGGAGAAAGCTTGCGGGATTATCTTACCCACTTCAACAAGGCTACGCTGGAAGTCCGGAACCTGAGCCAGGAGGTGGCTCTTTCAGCCCTGAAGCGTGGCTTCCGAAAGGGCAGACTCACCTTCTCCCTGGACAAACGCCTGCCGCGGAGCTTCCCGGAGCTGTTGTCCCGGGCGAACCAGTATGCGGACGCGAGGAGGCGGCCGCCCACCGGAGCAAGGAGGCCGCCGAGATCCCTCCAAAGCTCGGGAAGAAAAGGCGAAAAGAGGCACGCCAGAGGAGGAGCCCGACGCCTCAACGTCGGCGCAGAAGCCTGTCGCCGGCGAGGAACCACGGCGCCCTACGCCCTCGTTCTCCGCCCCGATGTTTCAACCGGTACACTCCTCTCCTGACTCCCCGGGCCCAGATCCTCATGGAAATCAAGGGGCGGGAAGACCTCCCGGTCCCGAGACAGATGAAGAAGATTCCTGGGAGGAGGCCCTCTCGGGCGTACTGTGAGTACCACCGGGACCACGACCACGACACCGAAGACTGCTTCCAGCTTCGGGACGAGATCGAGGCTCTCATCCGCCGAGGGCGTCTCGGTCGATATGTGAACGACCGACGTCCCCCCGCAGACCCGCGTCCGGCCGACCCGGCCCCTCAGGAGCCTCGGGAGCAGAATCGACCCGTCGCGGGCGTGATCCACACTATCACTGGGGGCTGCCCCTGGCCCGAGAGGAACGCAGGGGGCTCGACTGAAGCGTCAGGGGCAGCCGTCGCAAAGAGGCAGAGGGTCGGTAATGTAATCACTTTTTGTGATGAAGATGTAAAGGGGGTTCAGACCCCCCACGATGACGCCATGGTGATCTGCCTCACTATGGCAAACTATGATGTAAGGCGTGTTCTTGTGGATAGTGGAAGCTCAGCTGATATTTTGTTTTACGAGGCCTTCCAAAAGATGAGCTTGTCCAGACAATTGTTGCACAAAACATCTACCCCCCTCATAGGATTCACTGGTGAACGCTATCTCGGCCGAAGGTGTCATTGAGCTGCCTGTGACTGCGGGCGTTGCACCCGCAGAAGCCACGGTGCGGCTCGGGTTCTTGGTCGTCCGTGTTCCCTCGGCCTACAACGCCATCCTCGGACGACCCGGACTGAACGCCCTTCGCGCGGTGGTCTCTACGTATCACTTGCTCATTGCGGTTCCCCACGGCGGCCAGGATTGGAGAGGTCCGAGGTGACCAACCGACCGCAAGGCAATGTTTCCCTAGCAACTCTGAAAGGGAAGAAGCCCGTAGAAGCCTTAAGCGTCGAGTCCCTCGACGCCAGAGACGAGGTGGCCTTGCGGCACGGGGAGCCGGCCGAAGGTGTGATCGAAGTTCCCCTCGAGGAAGGTCGCCCGGACCGGACGGTCCGAGTCGGCACCAATCTCGACCCGGGAGCTCGGGCTCGGTTGGTGGAATTCCTCCGAGCCAATGCCGATGTATTTGCCTGGTCGGCGGCCGATGTACCTGGGATCGACCCGGAGGTCATTTCTCACGCCCTCAACGTCGACCCAACCCATCGACCAGTAAAGCAGAAGAAGAGACACTGTGCCCCGGATCGGATCCGGGTGGTTCGACCAGGAGGTAGACAAACTCTTGGAGGCAGGATTCATAAGGGAGGTCAGCTACCCCGAATGGCTGGCAAATGTCGTACTTGTCCGGAAGGCGAGCGGAAAGTGGAGGATGTGCGTCGACTACACCGACCTGAACAAGGCATGCCCCAAGGATAGCTTTCCGCTTCCGCGGATAGACCAACTGGTCGACGCGACTTCCGAATATCAGCTGCTGTCTTTCATGGACGCCTTCTCCGGCTACAACCAGATAATGATGGCTCCACAGGACGAGGAGAAAACTGCCTTTATAACAGACCGGGGGCTGTACTGTTACAAGGTAATGCCCTTCGGTCTGAAGAATGCTGGCGCCACTTACCAGCGCCTCGTCAACAAAATCTTCAAAGAGCAAATCGGCCGGAACATGGAGGTGTACGTGGACGATATGCTGGTGAAGAGCCGCCATGCAGACTAGCACATCGCGGATCTGGAGGAGACTTTCGCCACCCTGCGGAAGTTTCGCATGAAGCTGAACCCAGCGAAGTGCGCCTTTGGCGCTTCGGCCGGGAGGTTCCTCGGTTTCATTGTCAACCAGCGGGGGATCGAAGCCAACCCAGACAAAATCAAGGCCATCCAAGATATGTCCCCTCCGACCAAAGTGAAGGAGGTTCAGGAGCTCGCTGGGAGGGTCGCCGCGCTCGGACGATTTGTGGCAAAATCGGCCGAATGCTGCCAACCTTTCTTCAAGGTGTTGAAACGCCCGAAAGACTTCCTCTGGACGGCCGAATGTCAAGCAGCATTCGACCAGCTCAAGGAATACTTGGCGTCTCCTCCCCTGCTGTCCAAGCCGCAAGAAGGGGAGATGCTCTACCTCTATCTGGCGGTCTCCCCAACCGCAGTCAGTGCGGTACTGGTTCGGGAAGAGGCGAAGCTCCAGAAGCCTGTGTACTACATCAGCCGGGTCCTACGGGATGCCGAAACGCGGTATACGAAGGCTGAAAAGATCGCCTTCGCGCTGCTGGCCGCGACCAGGAGGCTTCGCTCCTATTTCCAGGCCCATTCTGTCACCCTCTTGACCGATCAACCGCTGCGGCAGATCCTCAGCAATCCTGAGAATGCGGGACGGCTGGTGAAGTGGGCAGTAGAACTTGGTGAGTTCGACATCCGCTACCAGCCCCGACCCGCCATCAAGGCCCAGGCGCTCGCGGATTTCCTCGCTGAGTGCACGGTGCAGGAGGCGGAACCTAGGTCGTCGGAAACACCTAGCCTCGACCTCCCGATTTGGACGCTTCACATCGATGGGTCGTCGAACCCCGAAGGTGGAGGGGCCGGGCTGGTCCTCACCAGCCCTGATGGAGTGATAGCCGAGTATGCCTTGAGGTTCGGATTTCTAGTGACCAACAACGAGGCGGAGTACGAGGCCCTAGTCACGGGACTCAAACTCACCAAGGAGCTCGGCATCCGGCGCCTGAAGGTCTTCACCGACTCCCAGCTGGTGGTCGGGCAGGTCCGTGGGGAGTTCGAAGCCCGGAACCCGACCATGCAGAATTACGTCCGGAAGGTGCAAGCACTCATTCCCGACCTCGGCAGTGTCGACATCCAGCAAGTCCCAAGAAGTGAAAATGCCAGGGCCGACAGGTTGTCCCGCTTAGTGAGCGCAGACGCGCACAACTTGTCGAGGGCGATCTACCTGGAGACCCTGGATACCCCGAGCATCGGCGAGGCTGGAGCGGTGATGGCGATTGATCCGGAGCCGTCTTGGATGGACCCGCTTGTCGCCTACATCGCCGAAGGGATCCTCCCTGAAGACGAAGATCAAGCTCGGCGACTTGTTATGAAGTCCGCCCACTACGTACTCTATGAAGGGAGGCTGTATCGGACCTCGTTCACCGCCCCCCTCTTAAAGTGCCTCCGCCCCTCGGAAGCGGCCTACGTCCTCGGCGAAGTCCACGAAGGCATTTGCGGATCACACTTGGGGGCTAGGTCCTTGGCGCACAAGATCATGAGGCAAGGCTATTATTGGCCTACCTTGTTGGAGGACTCAAAGGATCATGTACGGAAATGCGACGCCTGCCAGCGCCACGCCAACGTCCAGAGAGTCCCTTCTGTCCCCTTGGCACCAATCACTGCACCCTGGCCCTTCGCCCAGTGGGGAATGGATATCCTCGGACCATTCCCCGTCGCTTCAGCTCAGGGGAAATTTTTGATTGTTGCAATCGACTACTTCACCAAGTGGGTGGAGGCAGAGCCGATGGCCACTATAACGGAGGTGCAAGTTCGGAAGTTCGTGAAGAAGAACATCATTGTCCGATTTGGGGTACCTCGGGTCCTCATCTCGGATAATGGCCGACAGTTCGACAACAAGCATTTCCGTGCCTCGGGTACCTCGGGTCCTCGTCTCGGTACCCCCGGGTCCTCATCTCGGATTTGGGGTACCTCGGGTCCTCATCTCGGTACCTCGGGTCCTCATCTCGGATAATGGCCGCCTCACGAAAAAGACGAGGAGCCGCCGCAGACGAAGCTCCCGCTGCCTCCAGGGGAACGCCACCTCCAAGGGATATTCCGGTCCTCCCCAGTGTTAGGGGAGAGAAGGAATACAAGGGGGAAGAGCATATGGAGGCGCGATCCCGGATCAAGCGCCTGGTGCGGAGCTCAATCGGGAGGCCGAACTTCAAGGAGGGGAGACGTGATCCCGGATGAAACGCCTAGAGCGGAGTTCCGCCGGGGAGAACCTCCTTGTTGATCCCAGATGAAACGGCTAGTTGGCGGAAGTCGCGAAGGGCGCGCCTCCCGTTCCTTCGGTAGGGGTCTCTCAACCATGCGCCGGAGAGGAGGCCCACGATCCATGGCAACCTGAACAGCTCCGGCTTGGCAGGCTCCATCGCACCTGCACCTATATTTATAGCCAAACTGCGGCCCCCCGGTCGTTCCGATGCGGGTGGCTCCAATAAATGCGGGCGCATTGAATCCGGAGCCGATCCGGCTCTCGAGGCGTATCTTCCCGCGATTTTCTAAGCGTCATTCTCCTTAATCGCATTCTTTGTGCAGGACACTCCGGGTGGCCTGTACCCCTAGGTCCACGTATCTCCGCTCGCGCCCAGGCCGCATCCGCCTCGAAGAATGTGCGTATCGCGGCCGCTTAACTGACACTCCTCGCAAGCAGCAACTGGCGATCCGATTTCCCAGGTAACCCCTTAATTAGCATTTAATGCCCATCTGGTGTTCCCCAGGCGACGCTTGGAGAGGAGGAGAAACACGATCGCAGCTGGCCACGGAGAAATTCCGTCGGGCGGCAAGCGACAGGCGCACGACCAGCGAGCGGAATTTCCCGAGGCTCGGCCCTCGGATGCCAGGCTAACCCGATGATCATTCCGGGAGCAGACTAGCCTGAAGCCCCGACCGGTCGCCTCGGCTTGCGCCAGCCTTGGCCGACCAACGAGCGGAATTTTCCGAGGCTCGGCCCTCGGATGCCAGGCTAACCCGATGATCATCCCGGGAGCAGACTAGCCTGAAGCCCCGACCGGTCGCCTCGGCTTGCGCCAGCCTTGGCCGACCAACGAGCGGAATTTCCTGAGGCCTGACAACCCTCAGATGCCAGGCTAACCCGATGATCATCCCGGGAGCAGACTAGCCTGAAGTCCCGATCGGTCGCCTCGGCTTGCGCCAGCCTTGGCCGACCAACGAGCGGAATTTCCCGAGGCTCGGCCCTCGGATGCCAGGCTAACCCGATGATCATCCCGGGAGCAGACTAGCCTGAAGCCCCGACCGGTCGCCTCGGCTTGCGCCAGCCTTGGCCGACCAACGAGCAGAATCTCCTGAGGCTTGACAACCCTCAGATGCCAGGCTAACCCGATGATCATCCCGGGAGCAGACTAGCCTGAAGCCCCGACCGGTCGCCTCGGCTTGCGCCAGCCTTGGCCGACCAACGAGCGGAATTTTTCGAGGCTCGGCCCTCGGATGCCAGGCTAACCCGATGATCATCCCGGGAGCAGACTAGCCTGAAGCCCCGACCGGTCGCCTCGGCTTGCGCCAGCCTTGGCCGACCAACGAGCGGAATCTCCCGAGGCTCGGCCCTCGGATGCCAGGCTAACCCGATGATCATCCCGGGAGCAGACTAGCCTGAAGCCCCGACCGGTCGCCTCGGCTTGCGCCAGCCTTGGCCGACCAACGAGCGGAATTTCCTGAGGCCTAACCCTCGGATGCCTGGCTTAGCGCCGGAAGAATTTCCTGAGGCCTAACCCTCGGATGCCTGGCTTAGCGCCGGAAGAATTTTCTGAGGCCTAACCCTCGGATGCCTGGCTTAGCGCCGGAAGAATTTCCTGAGGCCTAACCCTCGGATGCCTGGCTTAGTGCCGGAAGAATTTCCTGAGGCCTAACCCTCGGATGCCTGGCTTAGTGCCGGAAGAATTTCCTGAGGCCTAACCCTCGGATGCCTGGCTTAGCGCCGGAAGAATTTCCTGAGGCCTAACCCTCGGATGCCTGGCTTAGTGCCGGAAGAATTTCCTGAGGCCTAACCCTCGGATGCCTGGCTTAGCGCCGGAAGAATTTCCTGAGGCCTAACCCTCGGATGCCTGGCTTAGTGCCGGAAAAATTTCCTGAGGCCTAACCCTCGGATGCCTGGTTTAGCGCCGGAAGAATTTTCTGAGGCCTAACCCTCGGATGCCTGGCTTAGTGCCGGAAGAATTTTCTGAGGCCTAACCCTCGGATGCCTGGCTTAGCGCCGGAAGAATTTCCCGTGGCCTAACCCTCGGATGCCTGGCTTAGTGCCGGAAGAATTTTCTGAGGCCTAACCCTCGGATGCCTGGCTTAGTGCCGGAAGAATTTCCTGAGGCCTAACCCTCAGATACCTGGCCTAGCGCCCGAAGAATTTCAAGAGTCGGGAGTCAGCGAGACGCTACCAGGAGTTAGAAAGAAGAAGGACGAAAGTGAAATGAAGAAACTCTATTTGCATTAACTTTCATTGTTTCAGGGCCGAGACCCATACAACTTGGCAAAACGCCAACACACAAAGAAAAGTACAGAGGGTCAGCTTGGAGGAACCCCCGGGTCGGGAACGCCCGGCACGTCTGCAAGGGGTAGGGAGACGGTTGGAGAATCAACAGGCAATGGCGCCGGAGGGGAGTCGAGAAGGGAGATCCCACTCAGGTCAATTTCGGGGTACTTAGCCGACACCCTTGCCAGGCCTTCCTCGAAGCCTAAGACAAAGGAGTCGGACCCCGCGTCCGACATGTCACGGACGAACTCGTCAGACTGACGATAGGCCTGTACCGCCCCCGACATGTCACGGGTGAACTCGGCGGACTGACGATAAGCCTGTACCGCCTGACGCCCGATCTACGCACTCTTCTCGGCCAGCGCCGCCTCTGCTCGCTCCATAATCTGAGCTTTTGCCTCCAAGACCTTCGCCACAATCCGGTCATCCGCCTCGGAGGAGACCCTCAGCAGATCAGCTTGGGCCTCCTTGTGCTTCGCCTCGGCAGCGATGCGAGCAGCCTCAGCCTCCTCCAGGCGCGAATGAAGCTCCTGGTCGCTCGCGCGGGACTTCTCCAAGGCCGACTCCAATTCGCCCAGCTTGGCTTCAAGAGACCGGGTCCGGTTGCGGGCGTTGTCGGCTGACCGCTGGGCCTTCTCCCACCTCTCCCGGTAGTCGGCAGCCTTCCGGGACTGCTTCTCGGCCCGCTCCTCCGCCTTCTTGATCTCGCCCTCGAGACCCGAGGCAACCTTGAGTTGCTCCCGAGCCTCCAACAGTTGCTTCTCGAGGGTGGCGAAGTCGAGTGCCCGCTCTTCGGCCACCTGGAGCCTCGTCTCGAGGTCCCTGGTCGTCCTGGTCTGCTCTCACTTCGCCCATCCCTAATGGCCAGTGAATCTACGGTCAGGACAGGGTCAAGAAGGGGGAAAGGACCGGAACGACTGGAGTACACTAATACAAAAGGAGAGTATGGAGAGCCCTAAATTAAAGAATGAGGCAACTCACCGGAAGAGAAGGAAGAACGGCTCCGAGAGCGTCAAAGGAGGAGCAAGCGAACAGTCCGACGGCGATGACGGCAGCGCAAAGGAGAAACTCGAAGATGTCTGTAAAGAGAAAGGCGGACGGAGGAGGACCCCCGGTTAAATAGGCGGAAAGGTGGGTGACGCCTCGGTGACGCCAGAGGACGCCTGGCTGCCGAAGGGTCGCTCGCGCCCCAAAGGCGAATCGACGCCATTAAGGAAGGATGTCCGCCGAAATCCTCAGACCGCCAGGTCAGCAACAACCGCCATACGCCATAAAGAAGGCGGGGAGCTCGAAGCGCGCGCCCCTCTCCGAGGGATGGCGGCAATCTCGAAGCATCACTTCCTTCACCCGTTCCCCTTCTGGTTCCAGGCTCGGAAGTGGGGGGCTACTGTTACGGGGGAACTCAGCCACCATGCCCCACGTGACCGGCACGCGCGCCCAAGAAGACTACAGCTGCCCCTTGATCCAGTAACCCGACCCCGAGTCGGATATCTTCGGGAGGAACGCAGTCCTCTTTCTCTGCTAGCTTAATGTGAGCTAGGCTGTTGTGTGAGGCTCCGGCAGAATGCCGTCCCCGCAACAGATGGCGCTAGAGGAAGGGCCAGCCTCCTCTCTCCATTGACTACCCTCCAGGACTGTGGGGGCCCGTTGGGGTAAAACCTGGCCGGAACCTTCCCGCTGGGGGGGCTATGTTGTGGGGGGGGGAGGGGGCCTTGAATTTAGTCCCACATCGGCTAGAGCGGAAAGGTTCCGTGCCCTATAATGAGGAGGGCGAAGCCTTTTCCTCACGAGGGCCCTTTTGTGGGACAAAACCGTGAGGGCAATCCCCCCGTCAGCGCTGGACGCGCGGGCCGGAAACGTCTCCCTCCGTCAGCGCTGGAGACGCGGACCGGAGCGCCCAAAGCGGACAATACCTCGTGGGGGACGCGGTCTCTTTCTGCTCGGCTCGGTTGGGACTAAGGCTGTTGCCGGGGTGAAAATCCCGCAACAATAAGGATTTGAAGTCTTTTTCTTTTAATGCATGCTTGACCGCACTTGACTGATTAGAAAAGCATTAGTGTATGCATGGGTGTCGTTCTAGATCTCCTGAATTAGTACCATTTGATTCTGAAATAGAGCATTCTATTAGGGCCCTTCGAGCCGAAATCCGTACCTATAGAACCATAGGATCTACACCACTTGTCGAGATGGCTGAAGAGCAACCCAAACTGTTAAAGGAGTACTTCACTCCTTCCATTTATACCTCTCCATCTTATATTCGACTACCTGATACCACGGCTGCTGTGCAGTTTGAAATTAAGTCTAGTGTCATCCAAATGCTTCCCTCTTTTTATGGACTTAACAATGAAAACCCATATAAACATTTGGATGAGTTCCTTGAGATCTGCACTACTGTCAAAATTCAGAACTTCACTGATGATGCTCTGAAACTTAGGTTGTTTCCTTTTTCCCTTAAGGATAGAGCTAAACAATGGCTCCATTCATTAGAAGCCAATTCTATTCTCTCTTGGGTTCAAATGCAACATGAATTCCTAAAAAAATATTTTCCCATAGGAAGAACGAACCAATTTAGGCGTGCTATCACGAGCTTCTCCCAATCTGACGGGAAAGAATTTCATGAAACTTGGGAAAAATTTAGAGATTTACTCCGAAAATGCCCGCATCATTAAATACCCAAGTGGCAATTAGTGCAATGCTTTTATGACGGACTGTCTGAACAAAACCATCAAATGGTTGATGCTTCTTGTGGGGGTACTTTCATGCTTAAAAGTGAACATGAGGCATGGCAATTGTTTGAAAACCTTAATGAAAATTCTCTCCACCATGCCTCCTCTGCTCGTCAAGCACCCCCGGCTTCTCAAAGAAAAGGAACCATATATGAAGTTAGCCAGTCCATAGGTCTATCTGACAAAGTAGATGCACTATCCCGCAAGTTGGACCAGCTAATGTCTAGAGAGCAGCTTCCAAACTTTCCCCAAGCACAAGTTTGTGCTCTTTGTTCTAGCCCGTCTCACCCTATTCATGAATGCCCTTCGGCAGCTCAATTTTCTGAATTTGTGCAAGAACAAGTTAATGCTGCCCAAGCACAGTCCAGACCGGGTAATGACCCATTTTCCAACACTTATAACCCAGGGTGGCGCAACCATCCAAACTTCTCTTGGAAGCAGCAGACTTCCAAAACTTCCCAACCTTATTCCCAAAACTTTCAACCCTTTCCGAATGTTCATCCGAACCGTCCTCCTACTCACTATTCACAATTTCAACAGGTCCCTCCTCCAGCACCCCAAAGAGATATGGCTTTTGAGCAAAAAGTTTTGACTGCCCTTCAAGGACTCGAAGCCAATACACAATTGTTGCACTCCCATACCCAGTCTATTGCCAAATTAGAAACCCAGCTAGGGCAGCTAGCGAGTGCACTAAATAAAAGAGAGGAAGGCAAGCTTCCAAGCCAACCAGTGAGTAACCCAAGAGGGCAGTACATAGCTCAAGAGACTCACCCGAATGATGTTCACCATGAACAAGCTAATGCCATGACTACCTTAAGAAGCGGACGCGTAGTGGACAATAAGGTTGGAGAAAAAGAACATAAGAAAAATGAAGATAGGAGTATGACTATGCTTAAAGAGATCCCAAACTCCTCTAGGTCGCCATCGAACCCAGTATCGACCACACCTTTTACACCGAAGGCCCCTTTTCCTCAATGTCTGTGATGCGATCCAATAGAATTTGATCCGTATCCCAAGATTCTTGACTCTTCTTGATTTCTGGAAGGGTAGTTCCGACCTGATTGTAGACACGATTTCTAAAGATCCGTCCATCAGATCGATCTCAATTTTGGATATGTTGTAGATCTCTGCGTTAACTTTCCAGCGGTAGGTCGTGGGTCTAGAGAGGATGTCGAGATCTTAAGATATCAGCCTCCGACTGATGACTGTGCAGGGAAGGACGGGCTGATAATCCAACGGGATGGAGTTGTTTGTAGAAGCTGGAAGGGATCAAGGAGGAGAGGAAGAAGAGGGAGGAGGTGGCTGGCCTCTCAGGACAAAGGTGGTGCAGCCGGATGAAGGAGGGGGCGGCAGCCTTGGACGGCGGCCTAGGGAGAGGGGGAAGGCGTCGCAAGAAGAGAAGAGAGAAGGGAAGAGAGCTAGGGCAAAAGCCTTTCAATTAATTTTTGCATACTGAAATAGGTGCTCACCACATCTATTTATAGGTGGCTACCTGACCCCTTAACTTGACTTGATCTAATTGAATTCAAGAAACAACTAAACCCAAAGCGACTCTAATAAAGGCCAAGTCGGCTAACCCGAGCAAGGCTATGCTGAAATAAAATTAACATCAAGGACTCAAAAGCAAAAATAACCAAATAATTAAGTCCGAGGCGGTCTAGTGGATCCAACCGCATCACTCCACCACGCTTCCCTTAACCTTGTCCTCAAGGTCGGAAGTCAGGGAAACGATCAAGTATCTCAGTCTCAAACTCCCATGTGGCCTGGTCTGCTGCTCTCCCCAGCCACTCCACTAGTATCTGGGTTTCCAGTCGTCCTTCTACTCGTATTCTGCGCTTCGCCAGCACTCGAACCGGCTCCACTACCTCCTCCTCCGGTGGCTCATGTATGATTGGGCCGACAGATGTCTTGGGTCCAAGCCGGGCCCTCAGAAGCGACACGTGGAATACCGGGTGAACTCTCGATGTAGTCGGCAAGTCCAAGCGATACGCCACGGGTCCAATGCGCTCCATTATCTGAAAGGGCCCATAGAAGCGATGAGAGAGCTTCTGGTTTGCCATGGGCCGCAGTGTCAACTGTCGATAAGGCTGCACCTTGACGTATACCCAGTCGCCCACCTCGTATACTGGATCTCTGTGCTTCCGATCATGCAGCTGCTTCATCCTGTTCTGCGCAGTCGTTATGTGGAACTTTAACCGCCGTAAGGTAGCATCGCGGTCTAAGAGCTCAAAATCTGCCTCTGTCCGGTTCGCATGTGACAGTGGATCACAAACTCGCAGCGTCGGTGGTACTCGTCCATACACCGCCTCAAAGGGTGTCATCCCTATGGCTGAGTGGAAAGCGGTGTTGTACGAATACTCGGCCCAAGGTAAATAAGAAAGCCACTCTCGGGGCCGATCACCAATCATACAGCGCAAGTACTGCTCGATGCAGCGGTTTACCACCTCCGTCTGCCCATCGGTCTGAGGGTGGTAAGCCGAGCTCATGGCAAGCTTCGTCCCTTGCTGTTTGAAGTAAGCCTGCCAGAATGCGCTAACAAAAATGCGGTCACGATCAGAAACAATAGTCCGAGGCATACCATGTAATCGAGCAATGTCCCGTATGTAGACCTCTGCCACCCGTCGAGCAGAAAATGGATGTGCGAGCGCCGAAAAGTGGGCATACTTGCTGAGGCGGTCCACAACGACCATGATCACTGAGTACCCTCGAACTAATGGCAGCCCCTTAATGAAGTCCATCGACACATCCTCCCAAACCTGATCAGAAATCGGTAAAGGCTGAAGTAGACCCGCAGGTCGCAGTGAATCCGCCTTTGCCCTTTGGCACACATCGCATTGCTGTACATAAGCTCTGACCGCTGCCTTCATGCCTACCCACGTACAGCTCTGGCTCAGCCTCTTGTAAGTCCTGAAAAATCCCTCGTGTCCAGCAAAAGGAGTATCATGGAAGTGCTGGATCAATACCTGCCGCATGGCTGAATCGGTGGGCACGCGGATCAACCCATGGTCCAGAATCAACCCATCTCGGTCCTCCATCTCGGGATGACTGCTCGGATCTGCTACCAACTCCCTCTGGATCTGTACTAGGTCCGGATCCCGGCATGTGGCGGTCCTCAAGTCTGAAATAAAAGGAAAAACCGGCGTAGTCAAAGCCGCCAACTCGCCGGACTCGGGATGGCGCGATAGTGCATCCGCCACTCGATTTTCTGCGCCCTTTTTGTACACCATCTCATAGTCGTAGCCGAGAAGCTTCGACACCCACCTCTGCTGGGCTGGAGTATGTATGCGCTGCTCAAGAAAAAATGGAAGGCTCTGCTGATCAGTCCGAATGATGAATCGACGGCCGATAAGGTATGGCCTCCACTTTGTGACTGCATGGATGACCGCCATCATCTCCCTCTCATATGTGGACAGCGAGCGGGTCCTAGGGGACAACGCCTTGCTCATGAAAGCAATTAGCCGTCCCTCCCGCATCAAAACAGCACCAATGCCGGCACCGGAAGCATCGCACTCGACTACAAACGGTTTGGCGAAATCGGGTAGCGCCAAAACCGGGGCCGTCGTCATGGCTTCCTTGAGCTTCTCGAATGCTTCCGTCGTTGCCTCGGTCCATCTAAACTCGCCCTTTCGCAGCAACAAGGTCAGTGGCGCGGCGATCTTTCCATATCCCTCCACAAACCGGCGGTAATAACCGGTTAGGCCCAAAAATCCTCGCAGCTCCTTTTGGTTCTTGGGTAGCGGCCACTCGGTCATGCAATGTATCTTTGCTTGGTCCGGCTCCACACCTGCAGCAGAGATGACATGGCCTAGGTACTCGACCTTCGGCTCGGCCCATAGGCACTTGGATCACTTTACCTTCAATTGATTTCTGCGCAGAATTTTCAGCACTTCCTCTAAGTGCTCTAGGTGCTCCTGCCATGAACGACTGTAAACCAGTATGTCATCGAAGAATACAAGGACATACCGTCGTAGTAATGGTCTGAATATGTCATTCATGAGCCCCTGGAACGTCGCTGGTGCATTGGTGAGGCCGAACGGCATCACCCGGAACTCATAATGGCCATCGTGTGTCCGAAACGCCGTCTTGTGCACATCTTCGGGCCTGACACGGATCTGGTGGTATCCGGCATGGAGATCAAGTTTGCTGAAGTATTCCGCACCAGCAAGCTCATCCAACAGCTCCTCGATGACTGGAATCGGATACCGGTCCTTAACGGTGATCGCGTTAAGTGCCCGGTAGTCGACGCAGAATCGCCACGTCCCGTCCTTCTTATGTACCAGCAGCACCGGCGATGAATATGAGCTTCTACTGGGCTAAATGATGCCGCTCTCCAACATCTCTCGTACCATCTTTGAGATCTCCTCCTTCTGAACGTGCGGGTAGCGGTAAGGCCTCATATTCGCCGGTTCTGCTCCCGGTACAATCTCTATGTGATGATCGTGCTCCCTCTCGGGTGGAAGACAATGAGGCTCCTCAAATAAATCTGCAAACCCCTGTAAGAGAGCAGCCAAATCAGTAGGTATACCTGCCTCCGTCGTGGTCTCCGTCGACAGAGGTAAGAGCTGCATCAAGTAGCTGTGCGCGCCGGGTCCGGGCAAGCCGACTAGGGGCTGAAGTGCAGCCCTTGGGCTAGGCCGAATGCCATCCAATCTAACTCGCCGTCCGCTCCGTCTGAAAGTCACCCACATCTCGGCGAAGTCGAATGTAACCGGGCCAAGACTCTGCAGCCACTGCGTACCAAGGACCAAATCAGCTCCTCGTAATGCCAACGGATAGAGATCGAGCTTGAATTGGCTGCCCTGGATCGTCAAAGTGATGCCTCGGCATATGCCCTCCGCCCTCAACGTGGCTCCGTCACCCAATGCCACGTCGAAGCCCAATGTTGGCTCTGCTATGAGACCGATCTGTTTGACGAGCCTCTCATCCAAAAAATTGTGGGTGCTGCCCGTATCTATGAGGATACGCACCACACATCTTTTGATCATGCCGTCCACGCGTAGCGTTTTCGGTGTCGCCGATCCGGAGTAGGCATGCAATGAAATCTGAGGTGGCACGTCCTCTTCCTCGGCCTCTAAATCTTGGGGCTCGTCCTCAGCAACCTCATCACCATCTTCAGCCACGGCCTCATCCTCCAATCCGTCGATCAACATCACCGCTCCGACGGGCCGCGCACACCGGTGTCCCGGTGTAAATTTCTCATCACAGCGAAAACATAGGCCTTTTGCTCGACGTTCCTCCACTTGTGCTGGTGTCAAGGTCCTCCCGGGTGGACGCTCAACCCTCTTGACGTCACCTGACAAGCGAAGAGGGGTCCTCGGCCCTATGTTGGCTGCTGCAGCCGTCGGCGCTCTCGGCTGGCTGATGGAGCCCCCTGCGGTTTGGCCGGCCCGGGGGTTGGTCCAGCTGCCCCGTGCCGCTGATCGAGTGGTCTTGATCTTCTCTTCCACCATTAGGGCCAAGGCAAAGGCATCCTCCAGAGATTGTGGCCGCAAAGTCCTCACTTCGGCTTGAATGTCGACACGAAGTCCTCCGAGGTATACGCTTTTCAGCGCGGAGTCGCTCCACCCCACCACTCGGTTGCTGATCCTCTCAAACTCCTCTTGAAAGGCTCTAACAGTAGTCTTTTGGGTGACCCTTGATAGCATAGACTGGAAGTCATCGTACTCGGTAGGGCCGAAACGCCGACAAATTGCTGCAGAAAAATCATCCCAACCGTTGAAAGGTCGGGCTCGGTCGGCGGTTTGAAACCATCGCAGGGCGGTCTCTTCTAGGTGAAAAGATGAGATCAATACCTTTTGGTCCTCCGCTGTGCCATGGTAGTGAAAGAACCGCTCAGCTCGATACACCCAATCGAGAGGATCGCCGTCTTTAAACTTGAAAAATTTCAGCCTAAGAGTCAGTCCGCGATTTCCTCCCTCTCGATCTCCATTACAGTCCCGATCTCGTTCATATCCTCGGCGTGGGTACTCCCCCACACGCTGGTTCCTCATCTGAAAATTCTGGATGGGATCATCCTCCATATCCGACCCGTCATCGATGCCAATCGGGCTCATACCCCGAGCCCTAGCACGTGCGCCAATCGGTATGAGCTCGGGTCGAGGTCTAGGTCGATCTTCTCCTTGGTCCAGCCACATCTCCTCTGGTGGGTTGGGAAGGAGAGGCTCATGAGGAGGGGGTCCCCTCCGTCCTGGTCGTCCATGGGTAGGGGCCGGAGATTCCACCCGGGTCCGACGCGGAGCTCCCCCCGGTGGAGTTTCTTGCCGCTGATTTAGCAATAGTTGCAACATCATCTCGATATGGCGTTGCGTGGTATCCATCTTCTCCATCAATTGTTGTTGGCTCTGCTGCATAGTTGTTTGATTCCCACGCAAGAACTCCAAGAGACGGTCGGTGGAATCAAGATCGGGTCTCAGGTCCGTCGAGGCCGCGGGTGATCGCAAGCCTTCTTGATGTGGGTCGACGCCCCATGAAGATGCCGCTTCTTGCTGCTTCGAGGTTGTAGAGCGGGTGTTCACCATCTTCCAAGGCCAAGGATTGAACTGCTCTGATACCAAATTGATGCGATCCGATAGAATTTGATCCGTATCCCAAGATTCTTGACTCTTCTTGATTTCTGGAAGGGTAGTTCCGACCTGATTGCAGACATGATTTTTAATGATCCGTCTGTCAGATCGATCTCAATTTTGGATATGTTGTAGATCTCCGCGTTAGCTTTCCAGCAGTAGGTCGTGGGTCTAGAGAGGATGTCGGGATCTTAAGATATCAGCCTCCGACTGATGACTGCGCAGGGAAGGACGGGCTGATAATCCAACGGGATGGAGTTGTTTGTAGAAGCTGGAAGGGATCAAGGAGGAGAGGAAGAAGAGGGAGGAGGTGGCTGGCCTCTCGGGACAGAGGTGGTGCAGCCGGATGAAGGAGGGGGCGGCGGCCTTGGACGGCGGCCTAGGGAGAGGGGGAAGGCGTCGCAAGAAGAGAAGAGAGAAGGGAAGAGAGCTAGGGCAAAAGCCTTTCAATTAATTTTTGCATACTGAAATAGGTGCTCACCACATCTATTTATAGGTGGCTACCTGACCCCTTAACTTGACTTGATCTAATTGAATTCAAGAAACAACTAAACCCAAAGCAACTCTAATAAAGGCCAAGTCGGCTAACCCGAGCAAGGCTATGCTGAAATAAAATTAACATCAAGGACTCAAAAGCAAAAATAACCAAATGATTAAGTCCGAGGCTGTCTAGTGGATCCAACCGCATCAGTCTGAAAGCACCTTCTCCCTTTGGCATGAAAGGAACTTCATTGGAAGAAATAATGGAGGTATTCAAACAAGTCAAAATCAACCTCCCTCTCCTTGATGCCATAAAACAAGTTCCATCGTATGCCAAATTTCTCAAAGACCTTGTTGTACCCAGAAACGAAAATCTAGGACACATGTGCCTAAAAAGGTCTTCCTAACTGAACAAGTAAGCTCCATCCTCCAGCACAAAACCCCTCCAAAGTTCAAGGATCCTGGTGCACCTACCATCTCTTGTGTGGTAGGAGACAATTCGATTGATCATGCACTATTAGATTTAGGGGCAAGTGTTAACCTCCTTCCTTATTTAGTCTATGAGAAGTTCGAATTAGGTGAATTAAAGCCTACTTCGGTATCCCTGCAATTGGCTGATCGATCTGTTAAAATACCACGAGGAACAATTGAAGATGTCCTAGTCAAGGTAGATAAATTTTATTTTCCAGTTGATTTCATCGTCCTTGATATGGAACCTGTGCCGAACCTTAAGAAACAGATCCCTATGATTCTTGGTCGCCCCTTCCTAGCTACAGCCAATGCATGTATTAACTGCAGAACTGGGGTGATGGACATATCCTTTGGCAACATGAAAGTCAAACTGAATGTATTCCATGCCTCCGATCAACCCGCAAGGGAAGATGAGTGCTTCCTAGTAGACAAAATGGACGATCTTGTAGAAGAAGCCCTTCCCTACATTCTGGCAGATGACCCTTTGGAAGCATGTTTAGCCCATTTTGACATTGATAATTTTGACTTAAACAAGGCCATAGAAGAAGTCAATGTCCTACTTGATAATCCGTCTCCCACAAATTCTCATCCTTGGCGTATCCGATATGAACCTCTTCCTACCCTTTCTAGTACGCCACAGTGCCCCTCCATCGAGTCCCCTCCCAAACTTGAGTTAAAGCCACTTTCGGTAACCCTTAAGTATGCTTTTCTAGGACCCGAAGATACCCTACCTGTAATCATCGCGGCTGACCTGTCTGACAAACAGGAGAGTCAACTTTTGAGTGTACTCGAAGAACACAAACATGCAATTGGATGGTCCATGACTGATCTGAAGGGGATTGACCCATCCATTTGCATGCATCGCATTCACCTAGAAGAAGATGCAAAACCGACCCGTGAAATGCAAAGGAGACTCAACCCTAACATGAAAGAAGTGGTCAAGAAAGAAGTAGTAAAGTTGCTAGATGCCGGAATAATTTACCCTATCTTTGATAGCAACTGGGTGAGTCCAACTCAAGTAGTACCAAAGAAGTCGGGCATTACTGTGGTTGAAAATGCAGAAGGAGAGTTGATGCCCACACGCACGACCACTAGCTGGCGTGTTTGCATTGACTATAGAAAGTTAAACTTCATGACTAGGAAGGATCATTTTTCTTTGCCTTTTATTGACCAAATATTGGAAAGGTTAGCCGGTCAGGGTTTCTACTGTTTCTTAGATGGTTATTCTGGATATAACCAAGTGGCCGTGTATCCCGATGATCAAGAGAAAACCACTTTCACATGTCCATTTGGGACATTTGCGTATAGAAGAACGCCATTTGGACTCTGCAATGCACCCGCAACATTTCAACGATGCATGATGGCAATTTTTTCTGATATGGTAGAAAAATTTTTGGAAGTATTCATGGATGATTTTTTCAGTTTTTGGCCCCTCATTTGATGATTGTCTCAGTAATTTAGCCCTGGTTCTGAAAAGATGTAAGGAGACCAATCTAGTGCTGAGTTGGGAAAAGAGCCATTTCATGGTTCAAGAGGGTATAGTCTTGGGACACATTGTGTCCAAAAAGGGTATTAAGGTAGATAAAGCAAAAGTTGATCTTATTTCTGATCTTCCTCCATCCAAATCTGTGAAACAAATCCGTTCTTTTCTTGGCCATGCTGGTTTTTACCGTCGCTTCATTAAAGACTTCAGCAAAATCTCTAGGCCCTTGTGCAATCTCCTTGCCAAGGATACACCCTTTGTCTTTGATGAAGCATGTAAAGAGGCCTTTGAAAAACTCCGATCTAAGTTGTCTACGACACCTATCATACAACCTCCCAATTGGACCCTTCCATTTGAACTTATGTGTGACGCTTCTGACTATGCAATTGGGGCGGTTTTAGGGCAACGGCTAGAGAAGTTACCTCATGTCATCTACTACGCTAGTAAGACACTCTCAGATGCACTATTCAACTACACCACTACTAAGAAAGAATTACTAGCTGTAGTGTTTGCCTTGGACAAGTTTCGATCCTATCTCTTAGGATCCAAGGTTATTGTATTCACTGATCATTCTGCTCTTCGGTACCTCCTTTTAAAGAAGGACACCAAGCCTCGTCTAATTCGATGAATCCTGTTGTTACAGGAATTTAATCTAGAAATTCATGATAAGAAAGGCACCACAAATATTGTAGCAGACCACTTGTCTAGAATCCTTCTCGAGCCTTCTCATAGCACTTCCCCACTTCATGACTCCTTTCCAGATGAACAATTGTTTGAAGTGCAACAAGAAAAAACACCATGGTTTGCCAACATAGTAAACTATCTTGCCATAGGACAAATTCCCGATCATTGGTCCAAACAGGACAAGGATCGATTCTTTTCGCAAGTTAAGTTCTACTTTTGGGATGACCCCGATCTATTTAAGTACTGCCCAGATCAAGTAATCCGTCGATGTGTGCCGGAATGTGAATTTCAAAGTATTCTTGATTTTTGTCATACCCAAGCCTGCGGAGGACATTTTGGGGGTCCAAAAACTGCAGCTAAAGTCTTACAAAGTGGATTTTATTGGCCCTCCTTGTTCAAAGATGCTCACAATTTTTGTCGGACTTGTGAGCGATGCCAGCAAATGGGTACAATCACCCGTAGAGATATGATGCCACTTAACCCCATTTTAATTATAGAAATTTTTGATGTCTGGGGTATTGACTTCATGGGCCCCTTCTCGCGTTTTTTTGGTTTTGAATACATTCTTGTCGGGGTAGACTATGTCTCGAAGTGGGTAGAAGCAGTTCCCACTAGGACTAATGACCATAAGGTTGTGGTTAAGTTCTTACAAACAAACATATTTAGTCGCTTTGGCACACCCCGAGCTATCATTAGTGATGGGGGATCACATTTCTGCAACCGATCTTTTGAAGCTTTGGTTCGTAAATACTCAATCACCCACAAAGTTGCCACCCCGTACCATCCCCAAACAAGTGGACAAGTTGAAGTTTCCAATAGGGAGATAAAACACATCTTAGAGAAAACAATATGCCCTGATAGGAAAGATTGGTCTCAGAGATTAAACGATTCTCTCTGGGCTTATCGTACTGCCTATAAGACTCCCATTGGCATGTCTCCTTATCGACTGATTTTTAGAAAAGCTTGTCACTTACCGGTAGAACTTGAGCATAGAGATTTTTGGGCCATTAAAAAGTTTAACTTCGATATGGCATCAGCAGGTTCTAACCGGAAACTTCAATTGAACGAGCTTGAAGAGTTACGCAATGAGGCGTATGAAAATGCCAAAATATATAAGGCAAGGACTAAAGCTTTCCATGACAAATACATTAACCGTAAGTCTTTCGAGCCTAATCAAAAGGTTTGGCTATTTAATTCCAAATTGCGTCTCTTCTCTGGTAAACTTCGCTCTAGGTGGGACGGTCCATTTTTAGTTAGAAAAGTTTTTCCTCATGGTGCGGTCGAGATTCAGAACATCAGTGATGGTCGTGTCCTGAACGTCAATGGTCAGAGACTGAAACCTTATATAGAATGTGTTGCAGATGGACAGTTGATTGAATTCCTTGATTTGATGGATCCTATTTATCAGGATAATTAAGAATGTACTGCGTCTGGCTGAAGACGTTAAACTTAGCGCTTGTTGGGAGGCAACCCAATTTTCATAGATTATTTTTGCATATTTTCTTATCACATTTTTTTCAGGTGTTCTCATATTACTGATGCAACTAAGGTATAATGCTTCTATCCTCCATATGCATCATATTTTTGTCCAAAATAAAAATAATAAAAATAATAATAAAAAAAATAAAAAAATAATAATATAATATTATTAAAAAATAATAAAAAAATAATAATAATTAAAAAAAAACATTGAGGACAATGTCTGGTCTAGGTTGGGGGGTATAGAAAATTCGAATTTCCTAAAAAACTTTTTACATTTTCGTATTTTTAAATAAGTTTACCTCAAAAAAAAAAAAACCTAATTTCTATGTGTTGCCCAGATAGACAACCCAAGAGGGGGGGTGAATTGGGTTTTTAAATTAACTTAGCTAATTAAAACTTTGTGGATGATTAACTAAATACTATAGCCAGTTATTTAATTAAAGCTAAGTGCTGTGAGTAATGTGTGGGGAAGAAGATGAGAGACAATGCACTACAAATACAAAGTTTTATAGTGGTTCGGAGCTAACCCTTGCTCCTACGTCCACTCCCCAAGTCTCACTTGGGAATTTCACTATAACCTCCTTGGATTACAGCCGGTTGTTTTGCAAGCTCACAACCGAACTTGTTGTTTTACGAGCTCACAACGAACTCGGTCGGTTTTTCGGAGCTCCTTATGCGCCTGTAGACTTCGAGTCGACTCCCGACAATGTGCGAGTCGACTCCCCCTCAGCTGCCAACTTTGCGAGTCGACTCCCCCAAATGCGCGAGTCGACTCCCCCTTAGGAGCCGGCTCTGAAACTTACTCGAGTCGTCTCTAACCTTGGCACGCACTTAAAAATCATGCTATAACCGTGCCAAATGAGGGAAAATCACCTAGTTGGGATCTGATTTGATGATCATTGAATAGAAACTCTATTTTAACCTCATTTTAACCATCAAAATCAATTAATCTAGTGGAAACTCCCACTAGGATGGGTCAATCACTCCTAATCCCCTCCTAAGTACACTGAACCTCTCTTCACTTAGGGGTTTTGTGAAAATATCTGCTAATTGATTATCAGTACAAACAAATTGGAGAGTCACATCACCATTCAATACATGATCTCTTATGAAGTGATGTCTTATCTCAATGTGTTTAGTTCTTGAGTGTTGAATTGGATTTTTAGTTAGGTTTATGGCACTTGTATTATCACAATTAATGAGGATTTTATCTTGTTTAATGCCATAATCTTCTAATTGTTGTTTAATCCACAAGATTTGAGCACAACAACTCCCGGCTGCAACATATTCAGCTTCTGCAGTGGATAATGCAACCGAGTTTTGTTTCTTGCTAAACCATGAGATTAGGTTTTCTCCTAGAAATTGACAAGACCCGCTGGTACTTTTTCTATCAAGCTTACATCCAGCGAAGTCTGAATCTGTGTACCCTATTAAGTTTAGGCTAGATTCTTTAGAGTACCACAGCCCTATGTTCTTAGTTCCTATTAAGTATTTAAAAATTCTCTTAACTGCAGCTAGGTGTGATTCTTTAGGATTAGCCTGATATCTAGCACACATGCACACACTAAACATAATATCAGGCCTACTTGCAGTAAGATACAGTAAAGAACCTATCATACCTCTATAAAGTTTTTGATCTACAGATTTACCTGATTCATCTTGGTCTAACTTACATGATGAGCTCATGGGGGTGCTGATTGACTTGTTTCCCTCCATATCAAACTTCTTGAGCATCTCCTTGATATATTTGGCTTGATTGATGAAGATGCCTCCTTCAGATTGTTTGATTTGAAGCCCGAGGAAGTAGTTCAGCTCTCCCATCATGCTCATCTCAAACTCACTCTGCATCAAATCAGCAAATTCCTCGCAGAGGCGATTGTTAGTAGCACCGAAAATGATATCATCAACATAAATCTGTACTAATAATATATCCTTATTTTTCTTTTTCAGAAATAATGTTGTATCTACATTTCTCCTAGAGAATTCATGTTCTAATAGAAATTTACTAAGTCTCTCATACCATGCTCTCTAGGTGCTTGTTTTAGTCCATAAAGTGCTTTGTTCAGTTTATACACATGATTGGGGTATTGATGATTTTCAAAACCAGGAGGTTGTTCCACATATACCTCCTCATTAATAAACCCATTTAGAAAAGCACTTTTTACATCCATTTGATATAGCTTGAAGTCCTTAGAGCATGCATATGCTAATAATAGTCTAATAGCCTCAAGTCTAGCTACGGGAGCAAAGGTTTCATCAAAGTCTATACCTTCTTCTTGATTATAACCCTTTGCTACTAGTCTAGCCTTATTCCTTATAACAATTCCATTTTCATCTAGCTTATTTTTATATATCCATTTTGTACCTATAATTGGATATTCAGAAGGTCTCTCTACTAGATCCCACACTTTGTTTCTAGTAAATTGGTTTAGTTCTTCTTGCATTGCATTTATCCAATTTACATCATTTTCGGCTTCTTCTATATGTTTGGGCTCAAAGTGTGAAACAAAAGCTAGATGGTTATTCAAATTTCTAAGGGATGCTCTAGTCCTAACGGGTTGGGATGGATCATCTAGAATTAGTTCTTTAGGATGCCCATGAGCATACCTCCAAGCTTTAGTTAGCCCATGATCCACTATAGGCTCTTGGTTTGATGATTCTCCTTCAATCAACTTTTGATTATCATCTTGTAATCCCATCTCATCTATCTTTTCTTCAAGTATTTCAATATCATCATCAAAATTAACCTTCTTACTAGATGAGATGTCACTAGAGTCATCAAAAACAACATGTATAGATTCTTCTATAACTAGGGTTCTTTTATTAAAGATTCTATAGGCTTTACTAGTTGTAGAATAACCTAGGAATATTCCTTCATCAGATTTTGGATCAAATTTCCCTAGATTATCTTTCCCATTATTATGTACAAAACACCTACATCCGAAAACATGAAAATAGTTAACCTTTGGTTTTCTGTTTTTCCACAGTTCATATGGTGTTTTCTTTATGATGGGTCTTAATAGAACTCTATTTAATACATGGCAAGAAGTATTAATGGCTTCTCCCCAAAAGTACTTAGGGAGGTTACTTTCACATAACATCGTTCTAGCCATTTCCTCTAGGGTTCTATTTTTCCTTTCCACAACTCCATTTTGTTGTGGTGTCCTAGGTGCTGAGAAATTATGGGTTATCCCCTTTTTACTACAAAATTCATCAAATAATTGATTTTCGAATTCGGTACCATGGTCACTTCTAATAGCTATAACTGAGGACTCTCTAGCATTTGTTACTTCCTTATGGAACTTCTTAAACATAGAAAATGCTTGATCCTTATGCGCTAGAAACATGACCCATGTGTACCTAGAGTAATCATCTACTATAACTAGACCATATTTATTTCCACCTAGGCTTGTTGTTCTAGTTGGACCAAATAGGTCCATGTGTAATAATTCTAGAGGCCTAGAAGTAGAGACACATTTTATGGATTTAAAAGAGTTTCTAGATTGTTTGCCAAATTGACATGCTTCACATATTTTGTTCTTTTCAAATTTTAATTTTGGCAAACCTATCACGGAGTCTCTTTTAACTAGTTTAGTTATTGTGTCCATGCTTGCATGACCTAACTTACGGTGCCATAACCAACTAGCATCATTTTCTTTAGTTTCATTAACAACTAAACATTGGTTATGTTTTGTAAGGTCTTCTAGATCTACCACATATACATTTCCACGTCTCATCCCTTTAAAAACTAAACTATTATCATTAGGATTTGTTATAATACATAGTGATGGTTTAAACATAACATCATATCCTTTATCACATAATTGACTAATGCTTAACAAGTTATGCTTAAGACCATCAACATATCTAACATTATCTATAACGGTAGAAGGGGTGATTTGAACTTTACCAATACCAATGATGTGACCTTGGTTGTTGTCTCCAAAAGTCACAGCACCTCCCTTCTTAGCTTCAAGGGTGAAAAATTGATCTTTATCACCCGTCATGTGCCTTGAACAGCCACTATCCAAATACCAGCAGTTTTTGTTGACCTTGGCTGCAAGACACTCCTACACAAGCAAATCATGTCATCTTAGGTACCCAAGTTTTCTTGGGTCCTTCATGATTAGTCAAGTTGGTTCCTTTTGGAACCCATACCCTTTTATTTTTTCTTTTAGTTTTACTTTTCCTAAAATTACATGCATTTGCTTTATGTCCTACTATTCCACAACAAAAGCAAGTTATTTTCTTAATTTTAGTTTTCCCAGCTTTAACAAAGAAGTTACTAAGAAGTTTTTGCTTATTTCTTGGTTTATACCCTAAACCCGCTTTATTAAATACGGCTCGTTGATTATTAAGTATCATGTTTAACTTTTCAGAACTATATGTGAATTTTTCAACTAAGGGTTTGTATTTGTTTAGTTCTTTAGTTAATGTCTGATTTTCGGTTTTTAGATCATTTAGCTCTTTAGTTAGATCCTTGTTTAAGACTTGTTTATGGTTTTTGAGATCTGAAAATTCCTTTGTTAGTTTCTCAATATCTTTCGTTAAGGTGTTAGTCTTCTTAATTAGGAGTTGGTTGCTTGTCTTAAGTTCTAGATTTTCTTTGGTGAGATTATCTTTATCCTTAATTAATGAATCATGCTTATGAATATAACTTTGGTTAGTTACTTTTAGTTCTCTGTTTTTAACATTTATATTCTTATACTCAATCATTAATTCATTGAACGCATCATAAAGTTCATCAAATGTAAAATCAAAATGCGTATCGGAAATTACCTCATTTTCGTTGGCCATGAAACAGAAATTGGCCTTCTCTTCTTGTTCTTCATCCGATGATGAAGATGATGCGTCGGAGTCCGATAGGGTGGTGACAAGTGCCTTCTTCTTCTTGTACTTACTCCCCTTCTTCAGTAAGGGGCACTCTGCTCTTATGTGTCTCGGCTTCTTGCACTCGTAACACCCAATCTCCTCATTTTCCCTTTCCTTACCTTTGTCTCTGCGGTAGGAATTTGAGGGACCTCTCCTTTGATGATACGTCTTCTTGTGGTTGATAAACTTCTTGAACTTGCGCACAAGAAGTGCCTCACCACCATCTTCCTCATCTTCTTCCTCTTCACTGCTGCTGCTGCAAGACAGGTCCTTGTTAGAAGAAGTAGATTTTAAAGCTATTACCTTTTTCTTATGGGAGGACTCTTCCTCGTTGTGTTGTTTCATGGTAAGCTCATGCGTCATCAGGGATCCAAGGAGCTCTTCAAGTTGAAGCTTGTTCAAGTCTTTAGCTTCTTGGATCGCCGTCACCTTGGCTTCCCACGACCTTGGTAGACACTGAAGGATTTTCCTGACAAGTTCACTGTTAATATAGTTCTTGCCAAGGCTTTTTAGGCCATTGACAATATCAGTAAACCTAGTGAACATGCTTGTGATTGTTTCATTTGAATCCATTTTAAATAGTTCATATTTATGAACCAAGATGTTTATTTTGGATTCCTTGACTTGATTCGTGCCCTCATGGGTCACTTCAAGTCTGTCCCAAATTTCTTTTGCAGAATTACAAGTTGAAACTCTATTGAATTCATTACGGTCTAAGGCACAATAAAACACATTCATTGCTTTAGAGTTTAGTTGTGCCTTCCTCATGTCATGTTCATCCCAATCCGTTTCTAGTTTGGGTACCTTAACACCCTCTACATATGTGGATGGGATGTATGGGCCATTCACTACAATGGTCCACATCTCATAGTCTTGGGCTTGGATGAATATTCTCATCCTAGCCTTCCAGTATGAGTAGTCGGATCCATTGAAGAAAGGAGGTCTTTGGGTGGACTGACCCTCAATGTGAGAAGATCCAAATGGGGTTGTCATTTTGATCTTTTAACTCTTGAGTGGAAGAGTTTTTGGCTCTGATACCACTTGTTGCCCAGATAGACAACCCAAGAGGGGGGGGTGAATTGGGTTTTTAAATTAACTTAGCTAATTAAAACTTTGTGGATGATTAACTAAATACTATAGCCAGTTATTTAATTAAAGCTAAGTGCTGTGAGTAATGTGTGGGGAAGAAGATGAGAGACAATGCACTACAAACACAAAGTTTTATAGTGGTTCGGAGCTAACCCTTGCTCCTACGTCCACTCCCCAAGTCTCACTTGGGAATTTCACTATAACCCCCTTGGATTACAGCCGGTTGTTTTGCAAGCTCACAACCGAACTTGTTGTTTTACGAGCTCACAACGAACTCGGTCGGTTTTTCCAGGCTCACCGACTAGAACCAACCCCGATTGTTTTCCCGGGCTCACAATCAAACCCTTACACTCGTTGGTTTTAAACCGGCTCACCAACCAACCTTAATCCCCTTGATTCAATCCCCCGATTGAATCAAGTAAATACACGAGATAGAAGAAAACAGAAAAATAGCTTCTCAAAAAGCAGATTTAAAACAATATAATCGTAAAGGAGTTAGAAGCCCTCAAACGCTTTTAAGATGGTGAAGAGGTGTGGCTTCTGGAACTCCGGTCTCCTCTTGAAAGAGTGATCGACTTGAAAGCAGGAGGAGGAAGCTTTGAATGCTGGGAAGATGTTGGTGGAGCAGTAAATGCAGATCTTCCCTTTTTCTCGTTGAAGAGCACTTAGAGAGCTTGAAGACTTGAATGCTAGGAGTGGAATGTGTGTTCTCTGCCTTGCTACAGTCTTCTGTGGCTATTTAAGCCAACCCCCACGGAAACTAGCCGTTACTCTGCTTTTTCTGGCCGTTCTGCACACTCTGCGCAGCCTGACAATGTGACCGTTGGTGGGTTGGAGTCGACTCGCGCGATCAGGAGTCGACTCGGCTGTAGCAGGAGTCGACTCGAGCTTTTCCGGAGTCGACTCGGCAACTGTTCCCAGTTTGAATTAAAGTTGCCGTCTTGACTGGGAGGCGACTCGTCTTGACCCGGAGTCGACTCGCCAACTTCTGGCGCTGACCTGGCAATTTTGGAGTCGGCTCATCCTCTGTAGTCCGTGGATCCAAATTTGAATTTTGTCCACTCGAGTCGACTCGACTGTCCTGGGAGTCGACTCGAATCTCAGAGCCCGAACTCCCGATTCTCTGTCTTTTGGCTCATCCAGTCTTGGAGTCGACTCGAACTTCCTTGGAGTCGACTCGGCTCTCAGTTTCCGAAAGTTGGTCTTCTGCCTTTTGACGTGAAGCTTGTCTTGGAGTCGACTCGAGCTGTCTGGGAGTCGACTCGAATCTCAGAGGCAGTAACATGGTCTTCTGTCTGTCGATGGTCGCACAGTCTCGGAGTCGACTCGCGTACTGCGGGAGTCGACTCGAATCTCAGAGTCCATAAAACGCTCTCTGACTTTTTCTTTGTGTACCGCTGGGAGTCGACTCGCGTTCCACTGGAGTCGACTCGAATCTCAGAGTCCATAAAACGCTCTCTGACTTTTTCTGTGTGTACCGCTGGGAGTCGACTCGCGTTCCACTGGAGTCGACTCGAATCTCAGACCTGAAAAACTGCTCTTCTGTTCTTCTGTCTGTTTTCAGTCAGAGTCGACTCGTACTGATCAGGAGTCGACTCGAGCTCGTGCCAGTGACCTTGATACGCTTGGAGTCGACTCGTGAAACTCGGGAGTCGACTCGTATCTCAGACATTGGTTCATGCAGACTTCTTAACTTATCCAAAATGCTATGAACCAAGTCTAGAGACACTTGGACAGGATTTTCACTGAAACACTCAATTGAATTCATTAGTAATCACAAGATATACTCCAATGCTTTGAGCTCATCAAAATCAAACGGGGTTTTAATCGATCACTCCACACTATGCTTTAGTGCTGAAATAATAAACACACAAAGTATATAAAATCTAAAAAAACCCAATGACTAGTCAGGAGTAAGACAATTTGAGTTCTTTTTATTAAAAGTTCTTTTAGCGAGTTGTAAGATAATTTTTACTTTAGAATTTCACAACACACATGGCCTGCACTTGTAAGGGTTAGGTTCAACATTATGTTGTTAAGTCTGCTAGCAACCTTAAGTCCTGATGAATCATTCCTATCTAATTCACTATTATCCCATATTTAAACAAAAAACAACAAAAAAAAAGAAGAAGTGAATTTAGTCAGGTACATCGAAAAGGGCTACCTATTGTCAAAGGTCAGCGGGCTTGTATGAGGAACCCGAGCATAGGTCCGTAGGGGAGTCTTGATGCCCAACACCTTATGCCATCTGGTGTGGGAGTGTTGACTGAATGCTCGGAGGAATCATTACAAGAGTAAAAGTGCGTAATTTATTTATAAACTAAAAAAAAGAGAAAAAAAAAGAAAAAAAAAAAGAGAAAATAATATTGACCTTGAAAAAACGATAGTGTGAAAGCCGTCGTTGTAAAAATTCGAGTAAACTGGAATATTACAGATAAAGCCCATGAGGTATTAAAGTAAATATCCACAACTCTCGAAATCCTGCAAGATAGGATGATTTTGAATCAGTGATTAGGTCTTATATGATCAATTCTTGGAAACTACTAGTTTTAGCAGTATTTGGGGAATCTACAGCCTTAGCCTGTGTATGGTCCAGATATTACCGAGCACTCAAGTATAAATTAGCCTTACAACTCTCTAATAGAAACTTAATAACTTCAACTTAAATTGCATACTGACATAGGATTTGGGCTGACTTAGAAATTAAAACTTTGTGTGCTTTTGAAATTTTTGGCATTAATGCATTTGAAATTAGATTTTATAAAATAATAAAATAAATTCTTTGGGTAGAGAAAGCAGTTTGTGGGCATCTGCGCCGGAAACCCTCACGAGACAGAACTCGTCCACTAGGGCCACCTAGGGGTTTAAAGCCTTATTGCATACGGTAAATGCAATCGCGATTCCTGCAAAAGTGAATTAGTTTTTATTTTGCTTGAGGACTAGCAAAATGTAGGTTTGGGGGTGTGATAAGTGCTAAATAATGTATATATTTAACTATCTTATACAGCACTTATCATTATTTTCTTTGCACATATTTTAAATTTAATATAAGAAAATGTGTTCCCCTTCATCATTGCATTATTAAAAATAACTCGAGTTTGGCTGATTTTATTGATCGAATCCAATCTATGCAGGTCGAATTTAATCTATGCAGGTCGAGTCAAACTCATTTGGGATAATTCCTAAACCCAACTCACATGCACCTCGCGACTTAGATCCTCTCATATTCATCCATTCATCCTAACTTTTCAGCATCACATCTTAGCCATTCACTTCCAATTTCTTCACACATTCACCCATCAAAAATAGGTCTTTCCACGTGTCCAAACTCCCCAAAATTTCTTTCTCAATATGTAGCCATCCCAAGTTCACATGCCCGTATTCTCTTTCCTCCCCCGAACGCCAGCTTCCCATGCTTCGTAACAGAGCAGCTTCTCACTCTCCATCTTAGCGTCATCCTCTCCCCATTCTCTGGATCACAGATCTTCTCCCGCGACCGAGTATCCCATGGATCAACATCCCAGCTTGCATCTTTATCCTCTTCTTCAAAACAGAGCATCCTCCACGTTCCAACGCCTCCCCATCGTATCTTCATCACGAATTCATCTTCCCAACGTCTCTCTCTCAACTTCTCTTCATCCCACATTCCATTTCAACCGAACCCAACGTCCTCCGAGATTTCTTCTTCGAACGCCATCCCGTGCATCCCAACCTCCAACCGGATTCCCAGCTTCTTCCTTTCCGGATGAGTCCCAAGCACCTAGTTCCAGCAAACAGGGCTCTGTTAAGAAACAGAACCAAATCCTCCGCATGATCCACGGGCTTCCGAGATCTTCCCTCAGCAAAATAAATCAAAGAGTTCATCTCCATAACCATCCGAACTTCACTCCCTGATTTTTATCCGACGCCCGAGCTGCCGAATCCCGTGGATCATCTTCCCAGATTTCCCTCGCGGATTAGCTCCATCACCAAACTCCCAGCCGTCCGTAGTCTCCCTCAGTTTCTTCCGTATCCCCTGTTCCGGATCAACCTCCTCCGGATCACGGATCCTCATCTTCACCCGGATCTTTCCCATATTTTCTCCCGTTCGGATCCCATCATCTTCCGCCAGAATCCCAGCCATTCCGTCGTCGACAACCACTCCTTCCCAGCTGAAGCAAGCCAACCTCTTCCGGATCACGTCCACGAACAGATCTCAACCATTTTCCCAAGTTTATCCTCTCAACCTCCTCTCCGGATCACGCCAGTAAATCTTCCGAATCACCTGCGATCGAGTTCATCTCCCCTTCATGCCATTCGGCCAGCCGTTCCAGGCAAACCACCGTTCGCAAGGAGAAACAGCCTCCCCTGCTTCAACCACGGAGTAGATCAAGCATCCTCCCAAGTGCATCCCGAGCTTCACGGATTCGGAACCACTCCCAGCTGAATCCAGTTGTTCCCAGTGCCAATCCAGCATCAGATCGAGCCTCATCCTTATCCTCCACTCGGAAAAAGGGAAGAGATAGAGACTGCAGCCTATAAAAGGCCCAAGCTTGAAACAGGGGAAGGCACTTCGGGGGGTTCGGTTCCACATCTCTTCACAGGCCAAATCCCACGGGAAGAAAGAAACAAAGAAGGGAGAGAAGAGTTTTGGATATTTTGGGAATGATTTCTCATATAAAAAAAATGAAGTGCTGAGAGGGAGTTCTTCAATGGAAGTCGCCAGAGGAAGAAAGAAAGAAGAGCTGGTCGCGATGGAAGTCTTCTCCACTGCTATGGCTGTTCAATTCTCCATGGAAGGCTGATCTCCTCACTAGGGCTGGATACAGCCCTAACAAAGGGCTAAGGGTTTTATACTTTATTTTATATTCTTGGGGTTGTATGAATTTATTATTTTCAATGGATATCTTCTTTTGAATCATATTTAATTTCTGTGATTTTAAGTATGATGTTCGTACAACTGTTCTTCATGATCACTAAGTAAATATAAGATAGTCCATGCTTAGGGAAGATGCGATGTGCTGCCACCTTAGATTAGGGTAGACATTTCATGCCAACTGAAGATGGATTATGCCCAAATTACTTTTGTGAATTTTTATTTAAATGCTTATTAGGCTTGTAGCCAATTTGCATGTTAATCCAAGAACGAAATAAAATATAAATAACCCTTGTTCCGATGTTAGTGGTAAATTCCTTGTCCTAGGTTTTCCCCAAACTGATATCATTTTAATCGCATTTCCATTAAATTGCTTAGTTTAATTTTCTTCACAAACTCTTCCTTTTAAATATTTTTATTTTTAAGAAAAATAACTGTACCCCAATTCCTGTGGATCGATACCCGTAATCACTATCCTACCAGATACGTGCTATTGCGTGGTCTTTAAAGTTGACTATCACATGTGACCCATGTCAACGTGTTGGAAGTCTAACTCGTAGGCAAATGATGCCTCTTCAGCCCATTACTGCTATTGAAATTTTTGACATGTGGGGCATCGATTCCATGGGCCCATTCCCACCATCTTTGGATATGAGTATATTTTAGTTGGTGTTGAGTATATATCCAAATGGGTGGAAGCTGTGCCTTGTCGAACGAATGACCACAAACCAGTTTTAAAATTTCTTAAAGAAAACATATTTTCTAGGTTTTGGATGCCCAAGGTTATAATTAGTGATGGGGGAAAACATTTCTATAATAAACCTTTTGAGATCCTGTTACGAAAGTACGGTATCACTCATAGAATTCCAACTCCTTATCACCCGCAGACGAGTGGCCAAGTAGAGTTAGCCAATCGGAAGATTAAACGAATTTTAGAGAAAACGGTGAATCCATCATGCAAAGACTGGTCTTTAAAACTTTCTGACGCATTATGGGCTTACCGTACTACTTATAAAACTATTCTTGGTATGTCTCCGTATCGGCTAGTCTATGGAAAAGCATGTCATCTACCTGTTGAAATAGAGCATAAATCGTATTGGGCCATTAGAAAATTAAACTTTGAATTGCAAGATGCTGGTTTAGCTAGAAAATTACAATTAAGTGAGTTGAATGAAATTTGTCGGGATGCGTATGACAATGCTAGACTTTGTAAAGAACGAATGAAAATTAGGCATGATAAATCAATTCTAAGAAAATCTTTTGAACCTGCACAAAAAGTTCTTTGTTATGACTCTCGCTTACATTTGTTTCCTGAAAAGTTACGATCAAGATGGACAGGTCCTTTTATTGTAAAAACAGTTTTTCCATACGGGGCAGTTGAAATTGAGAATCCACAGGATGGCAAAATTTTTAAGGTAAATGGACACAGATTAAAACCTTTTCTTGAGAATTTTGCAGATGAAGAGGACTCCTTTCCCTTGGAGGAGCCTTCTTATGACTGAGCATGACGGCCAAGGTATGTGTATATTAGTTAGAATTATTATTATTATTATTATTATTATTATTATTTTTCTCTAGTTTTCTTCTTATTTTGTAGGTCTTCTTTTCTGGAAATCAACAGCTCAAGGTATTCTTCTTCTCTCTATTATTTTCTCTATTGTCTCTCATATATAGTTTTCTTGCATCTTTTACATTGAGGACAATGCAATGTTTAAGTTGGGGGGCGGAAAATATTTTGACCAAAAACAAAAAAAAACTTGTTTTTGCATTTGATTTATTCTATTAATTTCTTTTCTGAGCAAATGCACATGTATTTTCATATTGAGTTTGTGCAACTATTAAGGAAAGGAACATATGCATACTATGATTGATTAGAGACCTATTATTAGATCCCCACATGTGTACTTAATGACAATAGGAAAGCCTCAGGAGTTCACATTTGTTAACTGCATTTTTGTTAGCTTTATCCGTAAAAGAAGTATGAGTATCCTTGTTCGTACCATAAAGTTCATGATTTGGTTTTCACATAAAGATAGAGGTTGAATATCCCAGTTAGATTACTTAGGTGCCTTATGATCCGACCTTGGTTGACCTATAGTCACGATGCAGTCACATATATAATAAAAATATCTATATGGTTCAGTCTACCATCTCTTTTCTTGCATGATAATAATAATAAAAAAAAAATCCTTATGATGACAAGTCTGGCCTCGTGGCGTAGTCTGGTTCGAGTAATTAAGTCCGAGGGGTGTTTCACCTAATGTCTTGAGCCAACTGGATCGGGGGTCATTGACTGAAAGCTCGCTATATGGGCCTTACTAGAGCCTAATGGGGTTGAACTATTGTAATCGTCATATGTTTTTAAAAATAAAAATAAGCATGAATAGGGTTGGTCGGACTGAACCTAGTGACATGTGGTAATGACTGGTTTGACTCCATTGTGTTGGACCTCTGTGTACCCGGGTTGTTTAGTTGGGATTGATAGCTCTTTCTTTACATGCGAACCATTCTTGACAAATTTAGACAATATGTGATATTCTGAAAATTTGATGGATCAAGTTCTAATAAACTGTAGAAAACACTTGTGAACTTGAGTAGTGCACCTAAAACTCAGGCGGTGCCCTATTGTGGTGGAGGTATTAGTACTCTGAGAAAGTCATGCTATTTTATGCACACTACATTTTCATATTTCTTTGCTTTGACAATTGTCATGGTTGAAAATATATATCAATTAATTACATGTATATTAGCTTAAGATTTATTTCATATTTTTATTATTAGAATCTCATGTCATATCATTCATGATGTTTGTGGGTAACATCACTGCAAATCCTCATGAGACAACACTCGTCCACTAGGGTAACCTAGGGGTTTAACGGCTTGTTGCACGTGCTAAGTGCAATCATGATGCCCTACGAAAGTAGGTACGTATCTTAGTTTTGTATTTTTAGTTTTAATAAAATGTCATAGGTTAAACCACACCTTTTGCACTCTCAGATTATCATTTGCTCGTTAATTGCTAGAGACTAGCAATAAGCTAGTTGGGGGGTGTGATGAGAGCACAAAAGTGCGATCTACACATTACTTAAATTAGTATTATTGCTAACAAATAATGATAGAAGTGCTGTATTAATATTATATTTTTGTGGAGTGCAGGTGATCGGAAATCAAAGCTAAAATGCACATTGGGTCCAAAAATATGCATCACTGCAGGAGACCAGCCAACTGCATGGATCGACCCCAGTTGCACACTAGAAGGAGGTCAAGTTCAGCCGTATACTTCGTCGCAGCTTCATTCTTCTGCAAGCCCAAGCATCTATTCCACGTGTCCGCTCGCGTGGAAGAAACGAGCATCCTCTTCTTTTCCCCATTTCAAAGGCTTTTGGAGTTCATTCATCCCAGCAGTCACCCCCGCATCATCTGCCCCATCCACGAAGCATCCGAAGCGTCCGAATCCAGTGATCCACCTTCCAAATCTCATCTTCCCCGAGTCCGCTTCTCCCGCGTGCAATCTTCTGCTCTCAGCATTGGATCTTCCCAGCATCCCGCAGCCGTCCACCTCTTCTTCCGCCTCTCCCGCGAGTGATCCTCCACGTCCAGATCTCACGCGTTGGAGCGTCCCAGCCATCCGTGATGGTTTCGTGCCTCACCCTCCGCGTCTCAGCCCCCAGCAAAGTTCCTTTTCTTCCGCCGATCTCGTCCGCATTCCCAGCTTTCTCCGGTGTTCCTGCGTACAAGATCCAACCATCCCATGCTTCCGAATCGCACGATCTTCAGCCTTCCCTAGATCCCGCAGGCGTCCGTGATCCACCTTCCAGATCTCAGATTCCCGCATCCAAGGCCCTTCTACCAACTCCTCCGCATCTCATCCCAGCAAAGAACCAGCTTCTGAGCCCGTGATTTCAGCATCCGTGATCACGCCCCGTCCGCTCATCCCATTGGCCTCACGAGTCACAACTTCTCCCAGCCGTCTGTGTGCAGCCCATCATCCCGCGATGCATGCGATCGCGATCTTTCGAGTGCGTCCGCAATCTCCCGAGATCCATCCCAGCGTCCGTTTCCACCGCGTGCGAGGAGGGGGGGGAAGGCTAGCTTGATATACCTCTCAGCTGGGAAGGGTCAAGGGGGAGCTCTCATTTTTGAAAACAAAGAAAAAACAGAGGAGGAGAGAAACAGGGGAGGCCCTGTTTCCGAAAATAAAAAGAAAAAAAAAGAGAGAAGGAAGAGGAACAGGGGAGATTTCTTTTATGTTGATGGCCGACTAATTTCTTAGGGAGGAACCTTTGATGTATTGCTCTTTGAAGTAAACTCTGAACTTTTGCCTAGAATGAATTATATTTACTGATATGTTTTTGATCCATGTATAGTTATTTCGTACATAGCTCTTTAATGGATTATGATTATTGATATATGGATTGCTTTAGTATTTGATTCGTCGTAGACGTAGAAAGCACGACGAATGCTTAGAAATTGAGTTCATATGTTCATGAAACATATACCATGATTAGATCTATCCTACCATTTATTTTTAATCAAAAACCATAGAGTTTATTTCTTGGATGCAATATCATCAAGGGGAATTCTAGATCCCTACCATCTTTTTTTCATTGAACTTTGTTTATTGCTATATTGTTCTCCGATTTTAATTTCTGAAAATCAAAACATCATCTTAATCCACAAATTTATTGAATTAATTAATCTAAAATTATATTAAATAATCTAATATATATTTCGTTTCCTGAGGATTCGACCTCGGACTCTCGAGATTTTACTACTTGTACGATTCTCCTATACTTAGGAGATTAGTTTCGCGAAAACATTTTTGCGAGCGCGTCAAATAGTAAGATGGAAAAACCAAGGAAGAAGATTGAATGCCTCTACCCAGCCTTTTTCTTTTCCTTCTTTTTGAACTAAGATGAAGAAGGAAGAGGGCGTCCTAGGCTTTCCTTTTTCTTCTCTTGATTGCGGCTCAAAGGAGGAAGATGGAGGAGGATGCTCACGGCTGGAATGAGGAGGAAAAGCCTTGAAAAGTGGCCGAAATTCCCATGATCTTTTAATGCCTTAAGGGATAAAGATGAGTTCCTATTTTTAAGGAACTCATTCTTATCCCTTTAGGTGGCAAGCAAGGAGGGGCGTAGCCCCCTCCTTTTCTTCTCACGCAAGCACCAAGGGGAGGGGCGTGGGCCCTCCCTCAAGTCCAATTAAATCCACCATTTAATCAAATTAAAGGGTGATTTAATTTGGGTTCATTTCATGAGTCCAATCCTATTCAAAATAGGATTTTTATGAACCCATTTCAATTTCCTCCTTATCCTAATCTAATTAGGATTTAATTGAACCATGACTCTATTGAACTCTTCAATCCTAATCCAATTAGGAGTCATGAAATTAATTAGATTAAATTTAAAATTAATTAGGACTTAAGAAAATCCTAATCTAATCAGGACTTGTTCAAATTTCAGCCCTAAGACAATTAGGACTTAAGAAATCCTACTCCTAGTAGGACTCTAATTTAATTTGAAATCCTAATCCAATTAGAACTCTAAGGATCCTACTCCAAGTAGGACTCATGATCAGGTCCAATTAATTAAATCCAATTAATTAAATTAAATTGCAATCCGATTGCAATTGTTCCTTCTTCTAACCACTAACTCTTAGCGGGTTAACCATTTATCAATCCAATTGATCATATGTGATTCTTAATCACAATTCAACCATCGGATCGGTCAATACTTCTAATGTGTGTGACCCCATAGGTTCTATTCTGACTGGTAGTGAGATATATTGCAATCTCTATCACAATATCATTGAAAACTTCTTTCAATGGGTTGAAACAATTCCAACTCAACTCACCAGGAATTATTGACCATCGAGATGATCCCTGTGAGTCTTACCATCCACCAGTGACACCTAGCAGTATGTAGTGGCTACCCAGCAGAATAGAATGATGAACCTCTAGATGCAGTTATCGTATGATACAGTCCTTCTATCGTGGATTCCTACAGACCGGAGGTCATAGATAACTCGTCAAACCCTGTTGTATGTCATATGTTTAGATTTATTCGACTTGAGTTCGATAGTGAAAAACTCTTTCTCCACTTTATATTACTGCCCTGGCCAAGGTCTTAGAACTCAGTCTAATAAATCATATAGGATCACTCCTCTTCTATCAAGGTCGATAGATTCTATGTAAGTGCATACCCTACTCCTACAGTGAACCTACTGCAGCCAATCTACACAACAAGGACCCATATGACTAGAGACCATGTATATGTGCAGTCAAACTACAATAATCTCACTATGAATAGCCGAAGCACCGCAGGTCAAAGGACCAGTCATACTACTGCAACATCAAGCAAGTCACTGACGAGTGGATAGACATTCAAGTGAATTCTTGTCTTGATCACGCTTAGTACCCTTATTCTCTAACAAGCACCTGCACTATCACTTCAGTGTCCCTATACTGTGGACTTGAGTCTCGTCCATCCATAAGGAAAGTGATCTGTGCACTGATCAGATCGATCACCATCCTCGTGATGATCCATTGATCAGGAGCATTTAGAAATTAATCACCAATGATACATGGCTCAAATTCTCAACTCTTGAGAATATGTATGATCTTATTAATTTCTTGGACGATTCATAGACACATGAAAAAATACCCTTTTATTATTCAATAATAATAAAGTCAAGTACAAATTTATGTCCCAGAATTAATAACGTGTCCGCCAGATTGGCTTCTAGGGCATATATCTAATAATCTCCCACTTGCACTAAAGCCAATCAGACATATATCTAAGTTCTATCTTCGCAAGGTGGGCTTCAGTCTTCTGCCGATTTAACTGTTTAGTGAGCGGGTCCGCCACGTTGTCCGCAGAGTCTACTCTCTGCACCTCGATATATTTCTTTTCGAGGTAGTCGCGTATGAGGTGAAAGCGCCGCTTTATGTGCTTGAACTTCTAATGAGACCTAGGCTCCTTAGCAAGAGCTACGGTGCCATTATTATCGCAGTAGAGTGTGATGGCATCTGATGGCATTACATCTATCTCTGCAATGAATTTCTTGAACCAGAAGGCTTCCTTTGCAGCTTCAGAGGCGGCAATATACTCAGCTTCATGGTAGAATCAGCAATGATCGGTTGTTTGGAACTCTTTCAATTTACCGTACCACCATTGCACAAGAACACATATCCAGATGTAGATTTTCTATCATCAATATCAGTCATGAAATCTGAATCTGTGTATCCTTCTACCTTTAACTCTGATGATCCTCCAAAAACCAAGAACAAATCTTTAGTTCTTCTCAAGTACTTAAGAATGTTCTTCACAGTTGTCCAGTGCTCTTCACCTGGATTTGACTGATATCTGCTAGTGACACTCACAGCAAGGGCTATATCAGGTCGTGTACACAGCATGGCATACATGAGGCTTCCTATTGCAGAAGCATAAGAAATCCTGCTCATGCGTTGAATCGTTTCAGATGTGTTGAGGCACATCTTCTTGGAGAGATGAATCCCATGCCTTAGGGGTAATAGACCCCTCTTGGAGTTTTCCATACTGAACCTTTTCAGTACCTCCTCTATGTACATCTTCTGTGATAGGCCAAGCATCCTTTTAGATCTATCTCTATAAACCTTAATCCCCAAAATGTAGGATGCTTCCCCAAGGTCTTTCATGGAGAATTCTTTTGATAACCAGACCTTGACCGAGGTTAGCATGGGAACATCATTCCCAATCAAGAGGATGTCATCCACGTACAGTACGAGGAATACGACAGCACTCCCATTAACCTTCTTGTAAACACACGGTTCCTCTTCGTTCTTGATGAAATCAAACGATTTGATCGCATCATTAAAATGAGTGTTCCAACTCCGAGATGCTTGCTTTAGTCCATAGATGGACCTTTGCAGCTTGCATATCTTATGATCACCATCACTGGAAGTGAAACCCAAAGGCTGCTCCATATAAATATCTTCATCAAGATATCCATTCAGGAAAGCAGTTTTCACATCCATCTGCCGTATTTCATAATCATGAAATGCTGCAATGGCAAGCAATGTTCGAATGAATTTCAGCATGGCTACAGGTGAAAAGATCTCCTGATAGTCAATGCCTTCGCGCTGACTATACCCTTTCGCCACTAGCCTTGCCTTATAGGTCTCTACCTTTCCATCCGAACCTATTTTCGTTTTATAGATCCATTTACATCCAATAGGTACTATACCTTCTGGTGGATCCACTAAGGTCCAAACTTGGTTGGAATACATGAGTCTATCTCTGACTTCATGGCTTCTAGTCATTTCTCGGAATCGATATCAGATATCGCTTCGTTGTAGGTATTGAGATCCTGTATATGTTCCCTATCTCCCATGAGGAACATTTCCTCGGTATCATCTACTAGTATACCTAAGTATCTATCGGGAGGATGGAAGACCCTACTTGATCTACGAGGTGGAGGAGGTTCAACGTGTATTGGCTCTATGTGAATAGGTTCTATAGGATCCATTACTCATTACTTTTCAGAGACTTTCTCTTCAAGCTCAATTTTCCTCCCACTGCCTCTATCAAGGATAAACTGTTTTTCTAAGAAGATGGCATGTCGGCTCACAAACACATTGTGATCCTCTGAGACGTAAAAATTGTATCCTAATGACTCTTTAGGATATCCTATGAAACGAGCACTTATGGTCCTAGACTCTAACTTGTCCGCCTGTTGTCGCTTGACGTAGGCCGGACATCCCCAAATCCTGAGATGATCAAGACTCGGCTTCTTACCATGTCATATCTCATACGGTGTGGTAGGAACAGACTTAGAGGAAACTCTATTCAATAAATAAATTGCAGATAATAAGGCATCTTCCCAAAGAAACATAGGCAGATCTGTGAAGCTCATCATGGATCGGACCATATCCAATAAAGTCCGATTCCTCCTTTCTGACACCCCGTTGAGTTGAGGTGTACCCGAAGGCGTCCATTGTGAGACTATGCCATTATCCTTGAGATAGTCCCGGAATTCTCCACTAAGGTATTCTCCTCCTTGATCTGATCGAAAAACCTTAAGGGTTTTTCCAGTCTGTTTTTCTACTTCATTTCTGAATTCTTTAAACTTTTCAAAAGACTCAGATTTGTATCTCATAAGATACACATACCCATATCGTGAATAATCATTAGTAAAGGTAATGAAGTATGAATAACGACCTTTGGCTGACACATCAAATGGGCCACACACATCAGTGTGTACCAGGGTAAGTATTTCAGTGATCCTCTCCCCATATCCTACAAAGGGCAATCTAGCCATTTTTCCTTTAAGACAGGACTCACAAGCTGGATATGACTCAGAAGTCAATTGGTCGAGAAGCCCATCTTTCTCCGTTTTGTTCATTCTGTCCTCTCCAATATGACCAAGCCTGAGGTGCCACAAATACTTCTGGTTTATCTCATCTTTGGATCTTTTAGATCCTATGGCATTCACTACTTGCTTAGACACATTCATAGACACATCAATATGCAAGTGATAGAGACTGTCGATCATGAAACCACGTACAACTAATTTATTTCTAAAATAAATAGAACAGTAGTCTTTGTCAAATGTCAAAATATGACCATCCTGTGCTAAATATGAAACAGAAATCAAATTTCTGCTAGCAGCAGGGACATAGTAACAGTCTCTAAGCAATAAACTAAATTCAGACGGTAATCGTAGAGGATATGTGCCCACAGCTACATCAGCAACTCTTGCCCCGTTGCCAATCCGAAGGGTCACTGCACCTTCCGCTAGCCTCCTACTTTTCTTTAGACCCTGCATAGTAGTGCACAAATGAGCACTAGAACTAGAATCCAAAATCCAACTAGAAGTAGAAGAAACCGTAAGGTTAGTTTCAATTACGAGCAAGTCTAACATACCTTCAGAAGGTGTGTCTGCCTTTTTGTTCTTTAGACTCTCAAGGTATGAAGGGCAGTTCCTTTTCCAATAGCCGTCGACGTTGCAGTGGAAACATTTTCCTTTGTCATTAGCCTTTTTCTTATGAACTTTCTTTTTAGGCTTCTTGTCTTTCTTCTACTTCTTTACAGGCTTCTTTTTCTTCCAAGTAAACTTTCTCTTGGAAACAGAAGTCAGCTCAGCAGCCAAAACAGAGCCTCTTGAACCTTTCAAGGCTCCCTCAGCAGTTACCAACATATTCAACAATTCGGTCTTAGTGCAATCAATCTTATTCATGTGGTAGTTTACTATAAACTGCCCAAATAAATCAGGAAGGATTGCAAGATCAGATCTATCTGCAGTTCCTTATGCATGGTCATACCGAGCTTCTCAAGCTCCTCTAGGTCCTTGATCATAGTCAAACAGTGATCGTGGATAGACTGCCCCTCGCGCATCTTTGCCTTGAAAATCCTCTTGCATACTTCAAAGCGAGCTGTGCGACTCTGCTCACCATACAACTCTTGCAGATGTGCCAGTATTTCCCTAGCAGTCTTCATATTCTCATGCTAGCATTAAAGTACATTAGTCATGGATGCCATGATGTAGCACTTGACCCTAATATCGTCATCTGTCCACTTTTGATGCATCTTATGCTGATCATCCGTAGGACTTGCTGGTAACCTGGGAATATCACTCTTAAGTACATACCCTGGTTTCTCACAATTTAAAACAATTTTTAGGTTTCTAAGCCAGTCTTTGTAATTGGTTCCGGTCAGTCGGTTGGTCTCAAGGATACGGGTCAAAGGGTTCGAAGCTGACATTGTAATCTGTAGAGAGTAAAGATTATAGTTAGACTTTGTACTTGAACTCTATTTGTTTTAGGGTCTTTTAAAACAAATATGCTCCCACTATTTTCTCGAATCCCTCATACTCCCCTGATGGAGAAACGAAAACCCTACGCGACTAGAATTTCTAGTGGGTACTGCGGTCTCACCGATTTACATACCGCCTCACCTAACAATTATTGATGACATATAAATGGATGAGTGTACAACTCTTGTACAATGCTTCTTAAGCAAATTGCAGTGGTACTTGGTCTCTAAGTTATGAAAACCTCACCTAACAGTTATTGGCCCCATTACTTAGTTAAGTCAGACCCACCGTATAACCGCAGAAATAAAAGTCGTCATTGGGTCCTTACCTAACAGTTATTGGTGCCCAACCCCACCTTTATCCCACAACATCTCATGTCTAATAGAGAGGTCCAATCCTCCGATGCAACTTGCCCACTGTGTCCAGCCGAGACAAATCAACACCGGAAAGACCTTAGCAGCTCTACTACGGTGGAAGACCTATGGACTTAATATCGCATAATCATGTCTTAGTGTTTACAACTTGAGTTCTTCATAAGAGGTAATCGAACAATTGGCCAGGTAAGTAGGTCGGAGGCTCCCCTTACTCGGAGAGTAAGGTCCTAATTAAGTAACCACCTTTTAGGCTTGCCTAGACACCAATTAGATCAATTAATCAAATATGACTAACTCATGTTGGTTCACCATCGACTGATTAGGGAGGTTTATAATTCGGTCTTACTCGATCGCGTATTCACATCTCATGCAAATATAAATCTACCCTCATAGAAATAAACATTAAACATCCAGGCATTTATCAAAAATAAAATTAAATGGTGATGATCATGGATTCAGGATGGGGTCATTTTACAAGCACATGCATGTCAATTGGTTAGATCATCTTCAACTCTTGACTTGATCTTGATCCCTTAGGTCCAATTATGATCAACTCCTTGATCCATCTTCAATCAACCCTTGATCTCGATCCACGCATGTTGAGCTTGTTGATGTACATATCGATCAACCATCGACGTGCAACACACATCACAGATTACATCCCAAATTGCTTTAAAAATTAAATAAAAATAAAAATAAAATTACAACCCTTTTTCATGAGACATGCAGATCTCTAATACATGAATTTAAGATGCATGCAGGCATCTGAAAAATTAAAATTACATGCATCACAGAACATCGCAGAACATTTCAGCACATTCAAAGGATCCATCCATGATCATCACCATACGCATCACATGCATAAAAATTATTTTCAGATCTGTAATTTAATTGATTATTCCATCTCATGACTTGTTGATCATGCTAGATTTGTCTCTAAATATTTGTAATCACATTATCAAAGCATTAGAATCATTAATCTAAGCATCTAAAAATTAGTATGCAGAAAAATCAGCAAGCTGAAAATTTTGTATACATAAATTTCAGTAAGCATAATCCCTTAAATTTCAGATCTAAAATGCCTTTAAAAATTTAATCCTAATCTTAATCTACGTAACCATGGCTCTGATACCACTGTTAGGAGGAGTCTCCACTCCTACATGGGTTCGGTCCTATTAAAAATAGGGTGACACCCATGTATACCTATTAGAGCATGCATCTCTATATGCCTTCGGACGGAGAGCCACGCTTCGTCACACGATCACGCGTGAGAGTTTCTGTAGATCGGTCACAACTCTTGAACCTTTGCTCTGATACCACTGTTAGGATCTGTCACATGTCGCTGAAAATTCAAAAATTTTCAGATATGCAGCAGAAAGATATGTACATATCCCGTTCATCGCATGAACGTATTTTAAAACCTTTCATTTGTAGATAGATTAGAATTAAAGTATTTTAAACCATTTTAAAATCATTAAGAAGATCAGATCTTCACTTTGTGTGGATAGATGGTCTCCGCAAATCTGATTTACGTGGTATTTGATCAAGGCTCAGTGGAAGCCGCACACGCATCCGGCCTCTACGGGTATCCACACGAAGTAATGAGTCGATCGAAGTCTTTGGATCTCTCCGGGGTGCTAGCTCCCTTGCAGAGAAGGCTATTGATGGCTGAAGTCCTCTCCTTTGAATCAACCTTTGATTGGCTTAAGAGGAATAGTAAGATGGAAGAACCAAGGAAGAAGATTGAATGCCTCTGCGCAGCCTTTTTCTTTTCCTTCTTTTTGAACTAAGATGAAGAAGGAAGAGGGCGTCCTAGGCTTTCCTTTTTCTTCTCTTGATTGCAGCTCAAAGGAGGAAGATGGAGGAGGATGCTCAAGGCTGGAATGAGGAGGAAAAGCCTTGAATAGTGGCCGAAATTCCCATGCTCTTTTGATGCCTTAAGGGATAAAGATGAGTTCCTATTTTTAAGGAACTCATTCTTATCCCTTTAGGTGGCAAGCAAGGAGGGGCGTAGCCCCTCCTTTTCTTCTCACGCAAGCACCAAGGGGAGGGGCATGGGCCCCTCCCTTAAGTCCAATTAAATCCACCATTTAATCAAATTAAAGGATGATTTAATTTAGGTTCATTTCATGAGTCCAATCCTATTCAAAATAGGATTTTTATGAACCCATTTCAATTTCCTCCTTATCCTAATCTAATTAGGATTTAATTGAACCATGACTCTATTGAATTCTTCAATCCTAATCCAATAAGGAGTCATGAAATTAATTAGATTAAATTTAAAATTAATTAGGACTTAAAAAAAATCCTAATCTAATCAGGACTTGTTCAAATTTCAGCCCTAAGACAATTAGGACTTAAAAAATCCTACTCCTAGTAGGACTCTAATTTAATTTGAAATCCTAATCCAATTAGGACTCCAAGGATCCTACTCCAAGTAGGACTCATGATCAAGTCCAATTAATTAAATTAAATTGCAATCCGATTACAATTGTTCCTTCTTCTAACCACTAACTCTTAGCGGATTAACCATTTATCAATCTAATTGATCATATGTGATTCTTAATCACAATTCAACCATCGGATCGGTCAATACTTCTAATATGTGTGACTTGGTAAGTACTAAATAATGCATGAACTAATATCTTACTCATAGCACTTATCATTATTTTTACGCATATATTTTAAATTTTAACATAAGAAAATTCATTCCCCTTCATCATTGCATTTTAATAAATAATTCGAGTTTGCTTGATTTTATTGGTTGAGTCTAATGTGTACAGGTCAAGTCGAACTAATTAGGATGATGTCTGAACTAATGTGTGCAGGTCGTGTTTGTAGCTGAACCCGCGTCCACGTCACCCTGTAAATGCTTAGAGATCAAGCTTCCACGTCATCCTTTTCCTCCCCTGTTTTAGCTTCAGCCAATCTGAGTCACTCTCTTCAGCCCGTTTGCATGTCACTCGGAACCAAGAATCAAGCCAACCATCAGCCGAATCATCTACGGATCCTTCCCAGCTCCCGAGTCCCACGAACAAAACCAAGCCTATCATCTCGTTCAAGTTCCAAAAGGTCCCATGCCCATGATCCCTTTCTTCGCATATTCATCCCAACGGATTTCTCCTCATCCACTTCTTTCAAACTAGCCAGCGTTCCGGATTGATCCCAACTCCATCCCGTTTGCATGTTGTTCGTAACCCATCCTTATCCCGCAACCAACCATATCCCAGCATTCAGATTAACAGCTTAGCATCCATCCAATAGATTCATCTTCATCTCATCCTTCATCCGCATGAAGCCAGCTTCATCCCCTCCACGGATAAGCCCCAGCCATCAAAGCTTCATCCGCATCATCCTCTGTTTCGGAACAGAGAAGCATCTTTATCTTCTTCTCGCTCACGGCTCTTCTTCCCAACCAAATCCAAACGTATTCTCCCCTGCTTCAGAACAGAGTATCATCTTCCAAATCAATCCAAATTTCGTCCACATCATCCAAAAATCTCCTTCCAGCCGGATGATCATCCCATCTTCCGCTATTTCCCAAGCTTATCCCGACTTCTTCTCAGCTCACGAATCCAGCCTTGCATCCACATCCCCTGTTCCCAATCAGATGAACATTCCAAACAACCACTCCCAGCCGAATCCAAACTCTCCTTATCCATGGATTCATCCCAGCGTCCGTGAGTTTCTCCCATGCTTCTGGATCATCTCCCAGCTCATCTTTACTTCATCCCATTGTGATCCATCCTTATCCACGGATTCAATCAATGGCATCATCACCAAACTCCCAGCCGGATGAGCATCCCATCTTTCTCCGCTAGATTCCACGCTCATTCCGTTCATGATCATCAGCATCCTTATCCTCTTCCGCATCTCTTGCTCCCAATCTTCTTCACGGATCTACTGCCCATCCGGGTATCTCGTAGCCAGCCGGGAGGAGCATCCACAAACTTCCTAGCAAATTCCATTATACACGAACGGCTTCACGCATCTTCTCCTTTGATCCGAACCACGGCAGTCCAGCGAATCAGGCCAAGCTTCATCCCAACGGCAAAGGGTTCATCCTTATCCATGATTCAAAATAAGGAAGAGGAAAGAGAGATTGGAGCCTATAAAAGGCCAAGCGTGAAATAGGGGAGGCAACTTCGGGTGGGGGATCCACATCTCTTCGCTGGAGAAGCTTGGGTTCCCAGACCAAGTTCCCACAAAAATAAGAGGGAGAGATAGTAGTTTGGGTATTTTGGGAATGATTTCCCAAAGAAAAAAATAATGAAGTTCAAGAGGGAGAGGAAGCCGACGGGAGAAAAGAAGGAGAACCCAGTCGTGATGAAGGCCTTCTACATCGCTGCTGCTGTCGCCCACGACTCAATAGAAGGCTGATCTCCTATCTAGGGCCAGATGCAGCCCTAACAAAGGGCTAAGGATTTTGTATTTTTGATTTTTATTCTTAGAGTTGTATAAACTTTATTTTGCTCTTAATGAATATTTTATTTCATCTCATATTTAATTTCTATGATTTCAAATATGACGTTTATACAACTGTTCTTCATGATCACTAAGTAAATATGAGATAGTTCATGCTTAAGGAAGATGCAGTGTCCTGCCACATTAGTTTAGGGTAGACATTTCATGCTAACTTAAGATGGATTATTTCCAAATTGCTTTTGTGAATTTCTATTTAAATGCTTATTAGGCTTGTAGCTAATTTGCATGTTAATCCAAGAATAAATTAAAATACAAATAACCCTTGTTCCGATGTTAGTGGTGAATTTCTTGCCCTAGGTTTCCTCAAACTGATAACATTTTAATTGCATTTTTTATTAAATTCCTTAGTTTAATTTTCTTCACAAACTCTTCCTTTTAAATATTTTTATTTTTAAGAAAATAACTATACCCCAATCCCTGTGGATCGATACCCGTAATCACTATCCTACCAGATACGTGCTATTGCGTGGTCTTTAAAGTTGGTTATCAATTTTTGACGCCGTTGCCGGAGATTGCTAGCATAGTTATTTTTCTTTTATCTTAAAACTCTCTTTTTTAAAAAAAATATGTATATATATATAAAAAAATAAAATAAAAATATTGTCTATTTTGTTACTAATCTTCTTTTTCTCTCTTACTAATTTTTGATTTTTCTTTTAGTATTATTTGATCAGGAATCGAAGAGGAAGTTTGGGACGATCAAAAAGGGAACTGCTGAAAAAGGAATGTTATAGAGGTTTGCTTTAAAATAAAAAAAATTGCTAGGAAAATTTTCTTTGGTAACCTCTAAACCTTTCTTATTGAAATTGATTCCTAGTTTGCTTGAAATTTTGTGGTGATTATTTGATTTTAATTTTAGTAAAAGTTTGAATGCATGCTTGATACACATACACCAATTAATCCGCACATAGTAAGGGCAATCACCCCAACAAGATAAGAACTGGATTTCATCTCCAGATTCTTGTCCAAATTAGGTGAATCAATTCTCACATAGCTATCATTTTAATTAAAATTAATTAGACGTTGATCTCTAGGGACATTCGAGCTTAATTGGACGAAGATCACCGAAAGTTGATGTCTAGGCAAGCTTTGTCCCTATAAGAAAGACAGTTCATCTGTTCGAGGCAAGTGGTTTTTAAGTGGGATCTTTGCGAACGCATCATGACCCCCCCACTTACCTGGGAGCTTACCTGGTCAACTCAGTTCATTAGATCGGATTGGAGGCTTAGGTGCCCTCTTCAAACCAGTTAGGAGCTGTCTAGTGATTTTAGGGCAAACACAAGGATTTAATGTGTTTTTCTTTTTAGTGCATGCTTGACTGTACTTGACTAATCAGAAGAGCTTTAGTGTATGCTAGGGTGTCGTTCCAGATCTTCTGAATTAGTACCTTTTGATTCTGAAATAGAGCGTTCTATTAGGGCCCTTCGAGCCAAAATCCGTACCTATAGAACCATAGGATCTGCTCCACCTGTCGAGATGGCTGAAGAATAACCTAAGCTGTTAAAGGAGTATTTTACTCCTTCCATTTATACCTCTCCATCTTGTATTCGACTACCTGATACCACTGCTGCTGTACAATTTGAAATTAAGTCTAGTGTCATCCAAATGCTTTCCTCTTTTTATGGACTCAACAATGAAGACCCATACAAACATTTAGATGAGTTCCTTGAGATTTGCACCACTGTCAAGATTCAGAACTTCACTGATGAAGCTCTGAAACTTAGGTTGTTCCCTTTCTCTCTTAAGGATAGAGCTAAGCAGTGGCTCCATTCATTAGAAGCCAATTCCATTCTCTCTTGGGCTCAAATGCAACATGAATTTCTGAAAAAAATATTTTCCCATAGGAAGAAAGAACCAATTTAGGCATGCTATCATGAGCTTCTCCCAATCTGACGGGGAAGAATTTCATGAAACTTGGAAAAAATTTAGAGATTTACTCTGAAAATGCCCGCATCATCAAATACCCAAATGGCAACTAGTGCAATGCTTTTATGACGGGGTTGTCTGAACGAAACCGTCAGATGGTTGATGCTTCATGTGGGGGAACTTTCATGCTTAAGAGTGAGCATGAGGCATGGCAGATGTTTGAAAATCTTAATGAAAATTCTCTCCACCATGCCTCCTCCGCTCGTCAAGCACCCCCCGAGTTCTCAAAGAAAAGGGACCATATATGAAGTTAGCCAGCCCATAGGTCTATCCGACAAAGTAGATGCACTATCCCGCAAATTGGACCAGTTAATGTCTAGAGAACAGCTTCCAAACTTTTTCCAAGCACAAGTTTGTGCTCTTTGTTCTAGCCCGTCTCACTCTATTCATGAATGCCCTTCGGCAGCTCAATTCCCTGAATTTGTGCAAGAACAAGTTAATGCTGCCCAAGCACAGTCCAGACCGGATAATGACCCATTTTCCAATACATATAACTCAGAATGGCGGAATCATCCAAACTTTTCTTGAAAGCAGCAAGCTTTGAATACTGCTCAACCCTACTCTCAAAATTTTCAAAACCCTCAGAATTTTCAAATCCCACAAAATATTCATGCCTACCGTCCTTCGACTCAATTTCAACACACTCCTCCTCCACCCCATAGAAACACAGCCTTTGAGGAGAAAGTGTTGACTGCCCTTCAAGGTTTGGAAACCATTACACAATTGGTGCACTCTCACACGCAATCCATCGCCAAGCTAGAATCCCAAATGGGGCAACTAGCTAATGCACTGAACAAGCGAGAGGAAGGAAAGCTTCCAAGCCAACCAGTGAGTAATCCTAGGGGACAATACATGGCTCAAGAAAATCAACTAAATATAATTCATCATGAACAAGCCAATACTTTGACTATCCTAAGGAGTGGACGCGTAGTAGACAATAAGATTGGAGAGGGAAACAATAATGAAGGTAAAGAAGAGGAGCAAAATGTATCACATGAAAATCCAAAACCTTCTTCTTCTTCAGCTCTTCCACCTTCTGCCAAAACTCACATTCCAAAAGTCCCATTTCCTGAAGCTCTTAATTCACCCTCTCCCTTTGGCAAAAAGAAAACTTCACTAGAGGAGATGATGGAGGTTTTCAAACAAGTCAAAATCAACCTGCCGCTTCTTGATGCTATTAGACAAGTTCCCTCCTATGCCAAATTTCTCAAAGACCTTTGTACTCAAAAGCAAAAATCTAGGACACATGTGCCTAAAAAGGTCTTCCTAACTGAGCAAGTGAGTTCTATTCTCCAACACAACACTCCTTCGAAATTCAAAGATCCTGGTGCTCCCACCATCTCCTGTGCCTTAGGAAATAATTTCATTGATCGAGCACTCTTAGATCTAGGGGCAAGTGTCAACCTTTTACCTTACTCAGTTTATGAGAAACTTGGGTTAGGTGAGTTAAAACCAACCTCGGTATCCCTTCAATTGGCTGATCGATCTGTAAAAATACCACGAGGAACAATTGAAGACGTCCTAGTCAAGGTAGACAAATTCTATTTTTCAGTCGATTTTATCGTCCTTGATATGGAACCTGTGCCTAATCTTAAGAAACAGATCCCTATGATTCTAGGTCGTCCCTTTTTAGCTACAGCCAATGCGAGTATAAATTGTAGAACTGGGGTGATGAATATATCTTTTGAGAATATGAAGGTCAAGTTAAATATATTTCATGCCTCTGACCAACCCGCGAGAAAAGTTGAGTGCTTCCTAATAGACAAAATGGATGATCTTGTAGAAGAAACCCTTCCCTATATTTTAGCAGATGACCCTCTGAAAACATGCTTGGCCCATTTTTACTTTGGTATAGATAACGCCATAGAAACAGTTAACTCCTTGCCCGATAATCAGTCTCCCACAAATTTTTTCTTGGAGAACTCGGCATGAACCCGGTATGATTTGATAAGGATGCGCTGCGTCTGGCTGAAGACGTTAAACTTAGCGCTTGTTGGGAGGCAACCCAATTTTCATAGGTCGTTTTTGCATTTTTCTTATTGCATTTTTCAATGTTTAACATGATCCTTCATATTACTGATGCAACTACGGTAAAATGTTTCTATCCTCCATATGCATCATATTTTCATCCAAAAGAAAAAAAAAATATTGAGGACAATGTCTGATCTAGGTTGGGGGATATAGGATTCAAATTTTTGAATAAAGTTTTCGTATGTTTAAATAAGTTTAGCTCAAAAAAAAAAAAACACAATTTCTATGCTTTAGTGCTGAAATGATAAACACACAAAGTATATAAAATCTAAAAGCCCAATGATTAGTCAGGAGTAAGACAATTTGAGTTCTTTTCATTAAAAGTTCTTTTAGTGAGTTGTAAGATAATTTTTACTTTGGAATTTCACAACACACATGGCCTGCACTTCTAAGGGTTAGGTTCAACATTATGTTGTTAAGTCAGGTAGCAACCTTGAGTCCTGATGAATCATACCTATCTAATTAACTATTATCCCATATTTATTTTAAAAAAAAGGAAAAAAAGAAAAAGTGAATTTAGTCAGGTATATCGAAAAGGGCTACCTATTGTCAAAGGTCAGCGGGCTTGTATAAGGAACCCGAGCATAGGTCCGTAGGGGAGTCTTGATGCCTAACACCTTATGCCATCTGGTGTGGGAGTGTTGACTGAATGCTCGCTACACGGAGGAACCATTACAAGAGTAAAAGTGCAAAATTTATTTATAAATACAAAATAAATTGAAAAAAAATAGAAAGAGAAAATAATATTGACCTTGAAAAAGACGATAATGTGAAAGCCGTCGTTGTCAAAATTCGAGGAACTCGCTGATTTGGATTCGAATCAAATGAGACTGAAAGCACCATTTCTTTTGACATTGGACTAAACTAGAATATTACAGATAAAGCCCATGAGGTATTAAAGTAAACATCCACAACTCTCAAAATCCTGCAAGATAGGATAATTTTGAATCAGTGAATAGGTCTTATTTGACCAATTCTTGGAAACTACTAACTTTAGCAGTATTTTGGAAAATCTAAAATCTTAGCTTGTGTATGGTCCAGATATCACTGAGCACCCAAGTATAAATATGCTTTACAACTCTCTAACAAAAACTTAATGACTTCAACTTAAGTTGCATACTGACCTAGGATTTGGGCTGACTTAGTAATTAAAACTTTGTATGCTTTTGAAATTATTGGCACTTATGCATTTAAAATTAGATTTTATAAAATAATAAAATAAATTTTTTAGACAGCAGTTTGTGGGTATCTATGCTGAAAATCCTCACGAGACAAAACTCGTCCACTAGGGCCACTTAGGGGTTTAAAGCCTTATTGCATATGGTAAATGAAATCGTGATTCCTGCGAAAGTGAGTTAGTTTTTTTACTTTGCTCGAGGACTAGCAAAATGTAGGTTTGGGGATGTGATAAGTGCTAAATAATGCATGAATTAATATCTTACTCATAGCACTTATCATTATTTTTACGCATATATTTTAAATTTAAATATAAGAAAATTCATTCCCCTTCATCATTGCATTTTAATAAATAATTCGAATTTGCTTGATTTTATTGGTCGAGTCTAATGTGTACAGGTCAAGTCGAACTAATTAGGATGATGTTTGAACTAATGTGTGCAGGTCGCGTTTGCAGCTGAACTCGTGTCCACGTCACCCTTTAAATGCTTAGAGATCAAGCTTCCACGTCATCCTTTTCCTCCCCTGTTTTAGCTTCAACCAATCCGAGTCACTCTCTTCAGCCTGTTTGCATGTCACTCGGAACCAAGAATCAAACCAACCATCAGCCGAATTATCTACGGATCCTTTCCAGCTCTCGAGTCCCACGAATAAAACCAAGCCTATCATCCCGTTCAAGTTCCAAAAGGTCCCACGCCCATGATCCCTTTCTTCGCGTATTCATCCCAACGGATTTCTCCTCATCCACTTCTTCCGAACCAGCCAGTGTTCCGGATTGATCCCAACTCCATCCCGTTTGCATGCTGTTCGTAACCCATCCTTATCCCGCAACCAGCCATATCCCAGCATTCAGACTAACTGCTTAGCATCCATCCAATAGATTCATCTTCATCTCATCCTTCATCCGCATGAAGCCAGCTTCATCCCCTCCACGGATAAGCCCCAGCCATCAAAGCTTCATCCGCATCATCCTCTATTTTGGAATAGAGAAGCATCTTTATCTTCTTCCAGCTCTCGGCTCTTCTTCCCAACCAAATCCAAACGTATTCTCCCCTGCTTCGGAATAGAGTATCATCTTCCAAATCAATCCAAATTTCGTCCACATCATCCAAAAATCTCCTTCCAGCCGGATGAGCATCCCATCTTCCGCTATTTCCCAAGCTTATCCCGACTTCTTCTCAGCTCACGAATCCAGCCTTGCATCCACATCCCCTGTTCCCAATCAGATGAACATTCCAAACAACCACTCCCAGCCAAATCCAAACTCTCCTTATCCATGGATTCATCCCAGCGTCCGTGAGTTTCTCCCATGCTTCTGGATCATCTCCCAGCTCATCTTTACTTCATCCCATTGTGATCCATCCTTATCCACGGATTCAATCAATGGCATCATCACCAAACTCCCAGCCGGATGAGCATCCCATCTTTCTCTGCTAGATTCCACGCTCATCCCGTTCGTGATCATCAGCATCCTTATCCTCTTCTGCATCTCTTGCTCCCAATCTTCTTCACGGATCTGCTGCCCATCCGGGTATCCCGTAGCCAGCCGGGAGGAGCATCCACAAACTTCCCAGCAAATTCCATTATCCACGAACGGCTTCACGTGTCTTCTCCTTTGATCCGAACCACAGCAGTCCAGCGAATCAGGCCAAGCTTCATCCCAACGGTAAAGGTTTCATCCTTATCCATGATTCAAAATAAGGAAGAGGAAAGAGGCATTGGAGCCTACAAAAGGCCAGGCGTGAAATAGGGGAGGCAACTTCGGGTGGGAGATCCACATCTCTTTGCTGGAGAAGCTTGGGTTCCCGGACCAAGTTCCCACAAAAATAAGAGGGAGAGATAGTAGTTTGGGTATTTTGGGAATGATTTCCCAAAGAAAAAGTAATGAAGTTCAAGAGGGAGAGGAAGCCGATGGGAGAAAAGAAGGAGAACCCAGTTATGATGAAAGCCTTCTACATCGCTGCTGCTGTCGCCCACGACTCAATAGAAGGCTGATCTCTTCTCTAGGGCCAGATGCAGCCCTAACAAAGGGCTAAGGGTTTTGTATTTTTGATTTTTATTCTTGGAGTTATATAAACTTTATTTTGCTTTTAAGGAATATTTTATTTCATCTCATATTTAATTTTTGTGATTTTAAATATGACGTTTATACAACTGTTCTTCATGATCACTAAGTAAATATGAGATAGTTCATGCTTAAGGAAGATGCAGTGTCCTGCCACATTAGTTTAGGGTAGACATTTCATGCTAACTAAAAATAGATTATTCCCAAATTGCTTTTGTGAATTTCTATTTAAATGCTTATTAGGCTTGTAGCCAATTTGCATATTAATCCAAGAATAAATTAAAATACAAATAACCCTTGTTCCGATGTTAGTGATGAATTCCTTGCCCTAGATTCTCTTAAACTGATAACATTTTAATTGCATTTTTTATTAAATTTCTTAGTTTAATTTTCTTCACAAACTCTTCCTTTTAAATATTTTTATTTTTAAGAAAACAACTGTATCCCAATCCCTGTGGATCGATATCCGTAATCACTATCCTACCAGATACGTGCTATTGCGTGTTCTTTAAAGTTGACTATCATGACCCCATAGGATCTATTCTGACTGGTAGTGAGATATATTGCAATCTCTATCACAATATCATTGAAAACTTTTTCCAATGGGTTGAAACAGTTCTAACTCAACTCACCAGAGATTATTGACCATCGAGATGATCCTTGTGAGTCTCACCACCCACCAGTGACACTTAGCAGTATGTAGTGGCTACCAAGCAAAATAGAATGATGAACCTCTAGATGCAGTTATCGTATGATACAGTCCTTCTATCGTGGATCCCTACAGACCGGAGGTCATGGATAACTCGTCAAACCCCGTTGTCTGTCATATGTCTAAATTTATTCGACTTGAGTTCGATAGTGGAAAACTCTTTCTCCACTTTATATTACTGCCCTGGCCAAGGTCTTAGAACTCAGTCTAATAAATCACATAGGATCACTCCTCTTCTATCAAGGTCGATAGATTCCATGTAAGTGCATACCCTACTCCTACAGTGAACCTACTGCAGCCAATCTACACAACAAGGACCCATATGACTAGAGACCATGTATATGTGCAGCCAAACTACAATAACCTCACTGTGAATAGCCGAAGCACCGCAGGTCAAAGGATCAGTCACACTACTGCAACATCAAGCAAGTCACTGACGAGTGGATAGACATCCAAGTGACTTCTTGTCTTGGTCATGCTCAGTACCCTTGTTCTCTAACAAGCACCTACACTATCACTTCAGTGTCTCTACACTGTGGACTCGAGTCTCGTCCATCTATAAGGAAAGTGATCTGTGCACTGATCGGATCGATCACCATCCTCGTGATGATCCATTGATCAGGAGCATTTAAAAATTAATCACCAATGATACATGGCTCAAATTCTCAACTCTTAAGAATATGTATCATTATCTTATTAATTTCTTGGACGATTCATAGACACATAAACAATATGAATGAGAAGATGCCCTTTTATTATTTAATAATAATAAAGTCAAGTACAAATTTATGTCCTAGAATTAATAATATGTCCGCCAGATTGGTTTCTAGGGCATACATCTAACACTGTTTTGTAGAGAAGGAAGAATAAAAAAAAATAAAAAAATAGAGGGAGGTCGTGAGCGGATGAATTAGTGATAGAAAAAGAAGGAAATACTTGAGGCGGATGGCATGGAGCATCTCAACAAGCCGATCAAAGTCGCCGAGCATCATGAGCAGGTAAACCTCGGTTTAGGGGTTTGATGAAGCCATAGAGGAGTATCCGTTTCATTTTTATTAACTTGAGTTTGTATTGTAAGATTGTTGCATGATGAAGAATTTATCAATTGATCTTACGATTTATTCAATTTATGTAAATCGTTTATCTTGCAGAAAATATTTTACATAGATTGATCTATTTCATCGAATCCAACACCTATGGTTTGGGGGAGATATTCATGTGACATCAATTTCATATTTAATGATTTAATGATCAGATGCATCATACTAGGTTAGACAGGCCATGCTTATCATTAGAGTAGATGGTTTGTGCTAGACTTAGATGATTCATGCTGGAAATTAATTATAATTTTTAATGATTGCTTTGGCTTGTAGTCGGAAGCAATCAAGTCTTAAATACAACTCAATCATTGAAAGCGTTATGGATATAAATCTATCAGTGGAATCTAGCCCTAAACATCTCTCTCCATTGATAATTCATACTACTGCATCCATATTAATTCTTAGTTTTTATCATTTACTCTAGCTTATGCCCTTTGAAGTAATTATTTAATTAGGAAAAATAACTTATTCTCCAATTCTTGTGGACCGACACCCGTAATCACTATCCTACAGGATACATGCTATTGCGTGGTTTATTTTTGAAATTGAAAGAACTGATCAGACGTCTCAATGATTTCTTCTTTTTCATATTCATCTACCAAAATGGTCTCTGCTTCGTAGACTTCTTCTCCATAATTCTCTAGGATCTCAGGATCTTCTTCTACTTCTCCTATGTGTAACGCTCTAGTGGGGCATTAGCTTGCATAATGTCTTATTTTATGACACCTAAAACAAGGGACATTGTTTTCCTTTTTACCTTTAGGGGCCTTTCCTTTGTCGTGCCTACGAGCCTATGGAGTGATAGGATTGGGTCTGTGTGATGGGTTTGGACTTGGGTTTGGCCTGCTTCCAGGGTTGCTAATCCTATTGGGTTCAGGTCGTCGAAAAATGGGTCCCCTCTAGAATCGTTCGTAGTCTGTGTTAATCTGGTAGGCTTGGTCTAAATCATGAATTTTTCTTAAGAACAATTCCCTTTGAATGTCCTCCTTAAGACCAGCTCTAAACCTAGACAGGGTTACGGCTTCTGACTCGATTATGTTGCACCTCATAGCGAAATCATCAAATTTGGCAATGTACTCAGATACAGTTTTTCCTCCTTGATTTAATCTTTGCCATTGATCTAGTAACCTCTGTTCGTAGGATAATGGGACGTATTTCTCTCTTACTTAATTTTCATTTGTCTCCATGTATTGATAGGTACTTCTTCTCTTTGCCTAGTGATCCTCTCAATATTTCCTCAGTATAATCTTGCATGTCGTGTCAACCTAAGCTTGGCAAATTTAAATTTTCTTTCTTCCGACATTTCATACCACTCAAAATATTGATCCATGTCATTTTCCCAATCAATCCTTAGGGTCTAGACTTCCTTCGAAGGAGGGTGCATCAAGTCTGATACTCCTTAGGGCTCGTTCATCCTGGTCTACATGATCCTAATGTGGTCGTCGCTGATTATGTTCAGGAGTGAAAAGGTGGGGATGGGGTTGGGGTGTCAATTCAGGTAGTTCAGGTCCCATGTGGGTCTGTTGATTTTCCTCTGGGGTTCCTAGCCTCTCCTCAACTTGATCAAACCTATTGTTCAATTGTTTGAATTGCTTAGTCATAGTCCTTAGGATGGTCTCAAGATTGGGGTCCATGGCTTCAATGGGTTGTGTATGTGATGGGTTGTAGGGTGTTCCTTGTAATGTCTGGGCCCAATACAGACCGGGCCCAATACTGTAGGGCCCCGTTGAAGGGTATTGGGCCAGGGTAAGGGGTTAGCAGGCCTTGCAGGCCCAAGAAGAGCAGTCTGCCATCTTCCCTGAGGGCTGAAAGGACAGGACCACCAGATGGCTAACGGAGAGACCCCCACAAGCATGCACAACCAGAGCCCGCCACCTCCTCCTCCCTCGGCAGCTGAGCCCTGAGCTGGCCTAAAGGGGAGGGGCAGCTGGTGGCTCCCGGGGCACTGAGGAAGGAGAGGATGCCACCTCTCCTTCAGGGTCAAATCCTAAGCCAAGTTTTTAAAACCCCCAAAGCCCGCTGGTTTTTGAATATACCCTCCAAAACCTCTAACCCCCTGAAATTTCTATACCAGAGAGCTAGGCCCTGGAGCTGGAGGGAGAAGGTACCCCGCAGCCCTAGGAGAGGAAGGAGGGAGCACTGCACAAGTTCGACCGGCCACAACAAGGTAAGGGCCCTGTAAGTAGGTTTTTCTAGGCAAGGAAAGGGTGGAGACACCCCTCTGTGGGGTATTCTTCGCTCTGTTTCATTGATGAAATAGGAGGGAGGAGACCGGCACAGAGGGAAGGAGACCGGCACAGAGGGAAGAGGAAACCGGCACAGGAGAGATAGGAGGAGGGCCACTGCGGCCGGACCCCGCGGGCCGGCCTGAGAACGGCCCAAGCCGAGGCCAACGCCACTCGGGCCGAGCCCAGCCGGACTCGGCCTGCGGGTGACAGGCCCCAGCCGTGGCTGCCCTAGGGCTGAGGGGCAGCCAAGGGCCGCCGGGTCTGCCGTGCCGGCGACCGACGCGGCCTCAAGGCCGCCAGCCTCAGCCAAGCCCCAGCTCTCCGCCGGCCGAGAGGTGGTGGCACGGTATCCACAAAGAAAAAGGGGGAAAAAGGGAGAAGAAGAAAATGGAAGAGGAAGAAGAACAAAAAAAAAAAGAGAACAAGTACTTACCTCGGACCACGGCCTTACCTCGCCGTGGTCGGAGCCGGTGAAGTCCTCCCGGAGGAGATCGGCCTCGATCCCACCTCCCGGCTCTTCTCCTCTCCTCCGGCATCACTTCGGAGAAGGGGGAAAGAGCCGGCCTCCCACCGCCGCCGCCCCGAAAGGGGAGTACCACTCCAGCCGGTGGATCGGGAGCCTCGCCTCCCCGGTCGCCTGCGAGAGGAGGGGAAGAACCGGAAGGCGGCGAGGGAAGAAGAAGAAGGGCACCGGAAGAGGAGGAGGCCGGGGAGGGTTTCGGCCGGAGCAGGTGGGTATCGGTGAAGACGGAAGGGAGCCGGAGGAGGGGGGAGATGGAGAGGCACGGGCGAAGAAGGGGGCCGAAGCCTCCGGAAGCTCCCAGAAAGGAGAAAAAAAAAAACAAAGAGGGGCCTTAACGGGCTAGCGGGTCGGATCCAAGCCCAGATCCGAAACCCGTTAAGCCCAAATGGTTCAAATCGGTTTGGGTGAGCCCAATGTAGGGTTGATCCAAGCCCAATCGAATTAAACGAGTCAATTAAGCCTAATTGATGTTGGGTCTGAACCCAACCAAGCCTGAATGAACCCAAATTAAGCAAATTGGGCTAAATTTGAACCCAATTAAACTGGGTCCGAACCATGTTCATAACAGGTTGACCCCAGCAGGCGCAATTAGCCCTAAATCAGGCCCAGACTAGGCCCAATTAAATTGGCAGAAGGCCAAATTGGCTAGGAAAAGTGGACTTAACCACAAATCAGGCCCAACCTTTCCCATAGAGGCCCAATTAGGCCTGGTAGACTCAAATTTACTTTAATTGGGCTAAAATTTATGATAAATAGAGGATAATGTGAGTCTTATAATATGGTTCTAGGAATTAAAGACTCATCGTCCGGACTCAAAGAATTGACAACAACTTATAGTAAGTAACCTGTTCTAATCCTGTTATGGATCATGTCATGTTATTAATGTTTCCTCAGCATTTTTTTTTAAGTAAGTAATCTATTTTAATCTTATTGTGGATCATATGAGTACTATGTTTGTTAAGTTTTTAAAGTGTTATTCATGCATGATATGTTATGATGGATAAGTAACTTGCCTAATCTCATAAACTATGGCCATGTGATAAGTGCTAAATAATGCATAAATTAATATCTTATTCATAGCACTTATCATTATTTTAATTCACATATTTTGTAAATTCAACTAAAAAATGTATTACCTTCACCAGTGCATTTTAATGAATTATCAAAGGTAATTCAAGTTTGATTTGATTATTTATTGATTAAGTTTAATGCATGCAGGTCAAGTCAAGCTCAATTAGGTAAAGCCTAAACGGACACTACATCATTTCATAATTTTATATTTTTAAGAATCGACTCCAAGAATTTTTTTCCAAAATTCAGTGCTTTTCAAGTTCACCTAAATTTCTTCCCACTCGTTCCAACTCTTTTTCCACAACCTAATTTCCCTATTTTAATCTTAAAAAAAACCAATAAAATCCTTTCAATTATTTATCTCTCAGATCTCAAAGCATACCATCCTAATTGCACGGATCCCAAAGCTCCATTCACTCATCACTCTCACCGATCCCCTATTCCCAGCTAATGGATAAAGCCCAGGCTTCCTCGCGCTCCCATGTCTTCCGAGCCGTGAGCGTTTTTTTTCTTCGACTTCCGTTCACGAAAACAAGGAGCAGTTCCATTTCTTCCCGAGATCACAACTTCCTCCCAACCTCCGAATCCGAACTCCACCCCATCCTGTTTCTTCCACGCCGAATCTCCCAACGTCTTTCTTCTTTCGATCAAATCCCCTATTCTGCATCCAAAAAATCCTCTGCTTCCTTTCTTAGTTCAGCCTCATCTCGGTCGTGATTCACCTTCATCCCGCATTGTTCTCGATTCGACTTTATCTTCCCAGGATTCACATCATCCAAACTTCTTCCCTTCCGTATCTTCATTTCCAAAAACCTCCACGAATCACGTCCACAAATAGAATCCCCTGTTTCAAAATTCCATCCTCTTCCAGCTTTCCGTGAGCCAATCCACATCATCCCAGCTCCCGTATCTTATTGCTTCCCAACCAAAACCAAATCGGAACAGAGTATCCCAACCTCCTTCCGGATTCGCCTTCTCAGCGGTTCTCTATGATTTATCCAAATCCCCTGCTTCCAGCTGCTTCATCCTCTCAAACGCCCGCGTCTTGCATCCGAATCCCCTATTTCACGGTCAGCCATCATCCGGATTAATCCCAGCATATCCATGGATAAACTCCGAACTGATTTACCTCCCAGATTTCATCTGCATCACCCAAAGATCTCTTCCCATCCCGTGATCATCAAAGGATCTCGTTTCAGCCGATTCCCAGACTTCATCCTCCCGAGTCCCGAGCTTCACGGCAACCAAATGTGTCTTCCCCTGTTTCGGAAACAGAACACAGGCATCTTTCCACTTCGTGGATCACTCCATTCCAAGTTCATCGCAGCGTCCGTGAGTATCTCCTAGAGTCTTCGGATCCAGCTCTAACTTCTACCGCGTTCGGATCTTCCGCGGCCAACAAATCCCATCTCCATCCAGCCGCTTTCATCCTTATCCCCTGCTTCAAAGATAGAGTCCATCTTCCCGCATCCAGCTATTCACCAAGGTTCCAGATTGATTCCAAAGGGGGGCGGGTGAAGGCTATAAAAGGGAAGCAATGCATGAAGATGAGGGCATTCGGAAGGAGGGAGCCGGCTGGTCCCAAGCTCTCACAGGCCAAATCCCACGGGAAGAAAGAAACAAAGAAGGGAGAGAAGATTTTTGGTTATTTTGGGAATGACTTCCCATAAGAGTTAAGAAGGTGCCGTTCTCAAGGGAATCGCAAGAGGGAGAGATGGGAGCCCGCTGCTGTGCTGCTGCTGCCGTCTCCAACTCCATACAGGGCTGATCTTCTCACTAGGGCCGGATGCAGCCCTAATAAAGGGCCAAGGGTTTTATATTTTGATTTCTATTCTTGGAGTTGTATAAACCTTATTTTGCTTCTAATGAATATTTTATTTCATCTCATATTTAATTTCTGTGATTTTAAATATGACGTTTATACAATTGTTCTTCATGATCACTAGGTAAATATAAGATAGTCCATGCTTAAGGAAGATGCGATGTGCTGCCACCTTAGATTAGGGTAGACATTTCATGCTAACTAAAGATGGATTATGCCTAAATTACTTTTGTGAATTTCTATTTAAATGCTTATTAGGCTTGTAGCCAATTTGCATATTTGTCCAAGAATAAATTAAAATATAATTAATCCTTGTTCCGATGTTAGTGGTGAATTCCATGCCCTAGGTTCCCTAAACTGATATCCTTTTTAATTGTATTTTCTTTTATTAAATTTCTTAGTTTAATTTTCTTTACAAACTCTTCCTTTTAAATATTTTTATTTTTAAGAAAAATAACTGTACCCCAATCCCTGTGGATCGATACCCGTAATCACTATCCTACCAGATACGTGCTGTTGCGTGGTCTTTAAAGTTGACTATCAATTTTTGGCGCCGTTGCCGGAGATTGCTAGCATAGTTGTTTTTCTTTTCATAAAAAAAATTAATTCAAAATTAAAATAAAAATAAAATAATAATAATAATAATATATTATCTAAAATAAAATAAAAATATTTTCAATTTTTTTTTACTTTTCTTATCTCCTTTCTCTTTCTTACTAATTCTTGATTTTTATTTTGGTATTATTTGATCAGGAATCGAGGAGAAAATTTGGGACGATCAAAAGGGAACTACTGGAAAAGAAATGCTGTAGAGGTTTGCTTAAAAAAAAAATTGCTGAGGAAATTTCCTTTGGTAACCTCTAAACCTTTCTTATTTAAATTAATTTTCTTTTTGTGGTGATTGTTTGATTTTAATTTCAGTAAAAGTGTGAATGCATGCTTGATACACATACACCAATTAATCCGCACATAGTAAGGGCAATCACCCCAACAAGATAAGAACTGGATTTCATCACCAGATTCTTGCCCAAATTAGGTGAATCAATTTTCACGTAACTATCACTTTGACTAAAATCAATTAGACGTTGGCCCCTAGGGACATTCGAGCTCAATAGGACGAAGATCACCAAAAGTTGCACTAATTTCGCTTTGTGGCTCAGTTGATGTCTAGGCAAGCTTTGTCCCAAGGGAGACAGTTCACCTGTTCGAGGTAAGTGGTTTTTAAGTGGGACCTTTGCGAACGCATCGTGACCCCCCACTTACCTGGGAGCTTACCTGGTCAACTAAGTTCATTAGACCGGATTGGAGGCTTAGGTGCCCTCTTCAAACCAGTTAGGAGCTGTCTAGTGATTTTAGGGACATACTAGGATTTTATGTGTTTTTCTTTTTAATGCATGCTTGATTGTACTTAACTGATCAGAAGAGTATTAGTGTATGCTAGGGTGTCGTTCCAGATCTCCTGAATTAGTACCTTTCAATTCTGAAATAGAGCGTTCTATTAGGGCCCTTCGAGCTGAAATCCGCACCTATAGAACCATAGGATCTGCTCCACTTATAGAGATGGCTGAAGAACAACCCAAACTCCTAAAGGAGTACTTCACTCCTTCCATTTATACCTCTCCATCTTGTATTCGACTACCTGATATCACCGCTGCTGCACATTTTGAAATTAAGTCTAGTGTCATCCAAATGCTTCCCTCTTTTTATGGACTTAACAATGAAGACCCATATAAACATTTGAATGAGTTTCTTGAGATTTGCACTACTGTCAAAATTCAGAACTTCACTGATGATGCTCTGAAACTTAGGCTGTTTTCTTTTTCCCTTAAGGATAGAGCTAAACAATGGCTCCATTCATTAGAAGCCAATTCTATTCTCTCTTGGGCTCAAATGCAACGTGAATTTCTAAAGAAATATTTTTCCATAGGAAGAACAAACCAATTTAGGTGTGCTATTACAAGCTTCTCCCAATCTGACGGAGAAGAATTTCATGAAACTTGGAAAAAATTTATAGATTTACTCCAAAAATGCCCGCATCATCAAATACCCAAGTGGCAATTAGTGCAATGCTTTTATGACGGACTGTCCGAACGAAATCGTCAAATGGTTGATGCTTCTTGTGGGGGTACTTTCATGCTTAAAAGTGAACATGAGGCATGGCAATTGTTTGAGAACCTTAATGAAAATTCCCTCCACCATGCCTCCTCCGCTCATCAAGCACCCCCGAGTTCTCAAAGAAAAGGAACCATATATGAAGTTAGCCAGCCCATAGGTCTATCCGAGAAAGTAGATGCACTATCCCGCAAATTGGGCCAGCTAATGTCTAGAGAACAGCTTCCAAACTTTCACCAAGCACAAGTATGTACTCTCTGTTCTAGTCCATCTCACACTGTCTTTGAGTGCCCTTCGGCAGCACAATTTTCTGAATTTGTGCAAGAACAAGTTAATGCTGCCCAAGCACAGTCCCGATCGGGTAATGATCCATATTCTAACACTTATAACCCAGGGTGGCGCAACCATCCAAACTTCTCCTGAAAACAGCAGACTCCCAATACTTCCCAACCTTATTTCCAAAACTTTCAACCATTCCAGAATGTTCATCCGAACCGTCCTCCTACTCACTATTCATAATTTCAATATATCCCTCCTCCAGCACCCCCAAAAAACACAGCTTTTGAGGAGAAAGTGTTGAGCTCCCTTCAAGGTTTGGAAACTATTACACAATTGGTGCACTCTCACACGCAATCCATCGCCAAGCTAGAATCCCAGATGGGGCAACTAGCTAATGCACTGAACAAGCGAGAGGAAGGAAAACTTTCAAGCCAACCAGTGAGTAATCCTAGGGGACAATACATGGCTCAAGAAAACCAACCAAATACAATTCATCATGAACAAGCCAATGCTCTGACTACCCTAAGGAGTGGACGTGTAGTGGACAATAAGATTGGGAAGGGTAACAATAAGGAAGGTAAAGAAGATGAGAGAAATATATCACATGAAAATCCAAAACCTTCTTCTTCTTCAGCTAGTCCACCATCTGCCACAACTCACATTCCAAAGGTCCCATTTCCTGATGCTCTCAATTCACCCTCTCCCTTTGGCAAAAAGGAAACTTCACCAGAGGAGATGATGGAGGTTTTCAAACAAGTCAAAATCAACCTCCCACTTCTTGATGCTATTAGACAAGTTCCATCTTATGCCAAATTTCTCAAAGACCTTTGTACACAGAAACAAAAATCTAGGACACATGTGCCTAAAAAGGTCTTCCTAACTGAACAAGTGAGCTCCATCCTCCAACACAACACCCCTTCGAAATTCAAAGATCCTGGTGCTCCCACCATCTCCTGTGTCTTAGGAAGTAATTTCATTGATCGAGCACTCTTAGATCTAGGGGCAAGTGTCAACCTTTTACCTTACTCAGTTTACGAGAAACTTGGGTTAGGTGAGTTAAAACCAACCTCAGTATTCCTTCAATTGGCTGATCGATCTGTAAAAACACCACGTGGGATAATTGAAGATGTTCTTGTCAAGGTAGACAAATTCTATTTTGCAGTAGATTTTATCGTTCTTGATATGGAACATGAGCCTAATCCTAAGAAACAAATCCCCGTGATCCTTGGGCGTCCCTTTTTAGCTACAGCCAATGCAAGTATAAATTGTAGAACTGGGGTGATGAATATATTCTTTGGGAATATGAAGGTCAAGTTAAATATATTTCATGCCTCTGATCAACCCGCAAAGGAAGTTGAGTGCTTCCTAATGGATAAAATGGACGATCTTGCAGAAGAAGCTCTTCCTTATATTTTAGTAGATGACCCTCTGAAAACATGCTTGGCCCATTTTGACTTTGCTATAGACAAGGCCATAGAAGCAGTCAACTCCTTGCCCGACAATCAGTCGCCCATCAATTTTCTTCCTTGGAAAACTCGGCATGAGCCCGGCATGATATAATTAAGGATGCACTGCGTCTGGCTGAAGACGTTAAACTTAGCGCTTGTTGGGAGGCAACCCAATTCTCGTAGGTTATTTTTGCATATTTTCTTGTCGCATTTTTTTTTATTTTCTTAACAGGATCCCTCATATTACTGATGCAACTACGGTAAAATGCTTCTATCCTCCATATGCATCATATTTTCGTCCAAAATAAAAAAATATATAAAATAATAAAAATAATAATATAATATTCAAAAAAAAACATTGAGGACAATGTCTGATCTAGGTTGGGGGGTATAGGATTCAAATTTTTGAAGGAATTTTTTGCATTTTCACATTTTTAAGTGAATTTCAAAAAAAAATTGAATTTCAAAAAAAAAAACCTAATTTCTATGCCTTAGTGCTGAAATGATAATCACACAAAGTATATAAAATCTAAAAAGCCCAATGATTAGTTAGGAATAAGTCAATTTGAGTTCTTTTCATTAAAAATTCTTTTAGCGAGTTGTAAGATAATTTTTACTTTGAAATTTCACAACACGTATGGCCTGCACTTCTAAGGGTTATGTTTAACATGATGTTGTTAAGTCTGGTAGCAACCTTGAGTCCTGATGAATCATACCTATCTAATTCGCTATTAAAAAAAAAAAGAAGTGAATTTAGTCAGGTACATCGAAAAGGGCTACCTATTGTCAAAGGTCAGCGGGCTTGCAATGATGAATCCGAGCATAGGTCCGTAGGGGAGTCTTGATGCCTAACACCTTATACCATCTGGTGTGGGAGTGTTGACTGAATGCTCGTTACATGGAGGAATCATTACAAGAGTAAAAGTGCGTAATAAATATAAAATAAAAAAAATAAAAAAAATAAAAAATAATAAAAAAATAAAAAAAGAGAAAAAGAGAAAATAATATTGACCTTGAAAAAGACGATAGTGTGAAAGCCGTCGTTATAAAAATTTGAGTAAACTGGAATATTACAGATAAAGCCCATGAGGTATTAAAGTAAACATCCACAACTCTCGAAATCCTGAAAGGTAGGATGATTTTGAATCAGTGATTAGGTCTTATCTGACCAATTCTTGGAAACTACTAGTTTTAGCAGTATTTTGGAGAATCTAAAGCCTTAGCTTGTGTAGGTCCAGACATCACCGAGCACCCAAGTATAAATTAGCCTTACAACTCTCTAACAGAAACTTAATGACTTCAACTTAAATTGCATACTGATTTAGGATTTGGGCTGACTTAGTAATTAAAACTTTGTGTGCTTTTAAAATTTTTGGCACTTATGCATTTAAAATTAGATTTTATAAAGCAATAAAACAAATTCATTAGGTAGAGACAACAGTTTGTGGGTATCTGGGCCGGAAACCCCCACGAGACAAAACTCGTCCACTAGGGCCACCTAGGGGTTTAAAGCCTTATTGCATACGGTAAATGCAATCGCGATTCCTGCGAAAGTGAGTTAGTTTTTATTTTGCTCGAGGACTAGCAAAATATAGGTTGGGGGGTGTGATAAGTGCTAAATAATGCATAAATTAATATCTTATTCATAGCACTTATCATTATTTTAATTCACATATTTTGTAAATTCAACTAAAAATGTATTACCTTCACCAGTGCATTTTAATGAATTATCAAAGATAATTCAAGTTTGATTTGATTATTTATTGATTAAGTTTAATGCATGCAGGTCAAGTCAAGCTCAATTAGGTAAAGCCTAAACGGATACTTGATGCAGGAGCACAAGCCCAAATCATAATGGATGTACGTCGAGTTTGGATTTTTGCTTGGGAGTGCCCGAAAACACATTGGGTTCGTAATTTCTAGCATTTAATTGGATTGAGTCTATTTTATTTTGGTCACATTGAGTCCTTTTATTTTGGGTTTATTTGAGTTCTTATTTTGGGTTTGCAATTTGCTGCTTTATGTTTGCAATTGAATGCCAAGTGGCATCAAAAGAGTCCATGTTATGCAAGGATTGAGTCAAGTCATATTGGGTCATGTGTGGAGAATTTAGTTTAGTCGTATGAGTGAAATTGAGTCCTTATGTGAGAGGATTGAGTCCATGTGTTTAAGATTGAGTCCTTATAATTGAGTGCCATTAAGAAGGATTCCTAATGCCGTGAAGATCATCACTCATCACGTGGAGAAGTTCAACCATGAAGATCTCTCACATGTGGAAGAAATTCAGAGTTCAAATCCAGTTGAAATCCGTGACAGATTGAACACCATGTGGTATTTTGAAGATTTTGGAAGCTACAGAAGTCTAATTAAGTTGATTCAAATTTTGTTGGAAAGTAGACATCCGTAGCTTTCCAATGACTATAAGAACATGAAATTTGGAGATCAGATGAAATTTGAGGAGTCTCCCGAACTTCATGCTGATGTTGGTACCCGAGAAGGAGTTCCACCTAGATTCCAACTCGTGGCATGCGGCTGAATTTCTTTTGATGGGTTTCAATCCACACGCCATAAGGAATGGATTCCTAGGTGTCTAGGCTTAGGTGTCAAGGCCTTTGATTGGTCAATTAGAAAATTTAAATTTTGAATTGAGTCCTCATGTAATTAGGAGTCCAATTTAAAATTCTGTGCCAACCTTTCTTTCTATATAAAGAAGGGTATGATGAATGAAGTTAGTTTTCTTTTGGATTTCGAAATTATGGTTTGTTTGCGTCAAGAGAGGCTACTCCTCTTGCTGGTGCGATGCCAAAGGGGCTGAGGGAAGGTGGGACGCCTTTCCTTCATGCCATTTGAAATTGGGTTGGTTTTGGATGAGATTTCCCTAACAAACTCAAGTTATCCTTATCCCTTCTTTTGCTCTCACGCCTCCACCCCTTGTGTGCACCCTCCTTGAGTGCCACATCAGCATTTCAGCACCTCCCTCACGCCCAAGACTCCTTTCCCACGTCCTCCTCTAAGTCCTATTGCCATTAGGACTCCACACAACCCAATTCAGCCTAAAAAGATTGGTCTAGCCAATTTCAGCCCCCCACAAAATTGGTGCCTAATTTTGGTCCATTGGCTGACCCTCCTTGAACCCAATCTCACCAACCAGCAACCCATCTTCTTCCTCCTTCCTTCCACCACAAAGAACCCTAGCCTCCATTGCCATTGCTTGAAAAAAAAAAAAAAAAGAAGAAGATTCAGCCATCCTCAAGAAGAAAAAAATCTGCAGCCCACCCGATTGCGTCAATTGGTATCAGAGCGAATCCTTGTCGCCATGAGTACCAGAAGTGGTTGCCCCTACAACAATGAACGACAACGTGCTGAGATGATGGCCGAGCTCATCCGGCAAGTGGCGGCCTTGAATCAGAAGGTGGAAGTTGTTTGGGATCGTCTCTTCCCCGAGCCAAACAATCTTGAAGATGAACATGCTGTCCCCGCGCAACCTGAAAATTCAGAAGTGCCATTTGGAGGAGACCCCGATGTTGAAGCATTCTCCCCCAGGGGTCTATCACCCCAAAGGCCACCTAGGGATCAGCGGATGCCCCCTCCAAACATTCCTCGTATGGGGAATAATTTCAGGAACCCCTATGTTCATCAAAATCAGCGGGAGCGCCATGATCTCGACGATGTCATGAAGCGGGTTCGTGTAGAAGTTGCTGATTACAGCGGAAGCATGGACCCAACCTACTTTCAGGATTGGTTGATGTCTCTCGAAGACTACTTCGAATGGTTCAGCATGCCCAATGAAACCAAGGTGCGATTCGTGAAGATGAAGCTCAAGGGCCAAGCACGCATATGGTGGCATAGCGTTGAAGAGAAGCTTCATCGACTCCGACAGCCCCCTATCAATGATTGGGAGGAGATGAAACTTCGTTTGAAGGAAAAGTATCTTCCCCTTGATTATGAGGAGACACTCTTCGAAGAACTTCTGAAACTTCGTCAAGGAAGCTCTTCCGTAGAGGAGTATACGGCCCGATTCCATGAGTTGATGATCCGCAGCAACCTCACGGAGACGGATCGACAGTCCCTAACTCGGTATCGATCCGGGCTGAGGGATGACATCAAGAGGGAGCTAATGACAACGTGCATCTTCAGCCTAGAGGAGGCATACCAACTCGCCATTCGAGTTGAATCGCAGCTACGACAAAGACGCCCTGCGCAAGCACCAGTTGTACGACGATTTCCCGAGCGCAGCACCAACCGAGGAGTTCCATTTCCTCGAGGTAACGCCCCTGCTTTCAGATCTGAAACCTCTGTAAATAGAAGCACATATCAGGAAAGGGGTGCTCCAAGGGCTAATGAAAAGGGTAAAGGTCCTATGCCACAATCCACACCGCAAGGAAAGAATCCTGTTGAATGCTACAAGTGCGGCGGGCGAGGCCATTTCGCCGTTGTTTGTCCTACCCGAGACCAACGATTTGCATTGGTATGCGAGGAGGATGAGATCATAGGACCCTCTGAAGTCACTCCTCCCTCTCAGCCCGCTGATGAAGAGGAAAATGAAGGAAACGAAGAACATGATGAAGAAGCCCCTGCGGTGGAGCTAGAAGCTTCAGATCTACCTGTGTGCGTCGTGCGGCGGGTTCTTACGGGTTGCAAGCTGGAGGAGAACGTGGAGGAAGATTGGAGGCGCACCAATATCTTCCACACTCGCGTCTAGCATGCCAACAAGTCTCTAAACCTCATCATTGACAATGGAAGCTGCATGAATATCATTTTCGAAGAAGTGCTGAAAAGGCTGAATCTGAAATCGGTACCGCATCCAAAGCCGTATCGGGTAAGTTGGATCGAAGACTCCTCCATCCCTGTTAAACAAAGATGCTTGATCAGTTTTTCACTTGGTAAGGACCTCCGAGATGAAGTATGGTGCGATGTTCTGCCCATGAAAGCGTGCCATCTTCTTCTAGGAAGACCTTGATTGTATGATCGTAGTGTCGAGTATGATGGTCGATCCAATTGTTATTCTCTATATTGTGCCAACAAAAGAGTTGTGTTAAAGCCCCTTAGGATCACTGATTTTACCTCTGAAAATCTGATAATCCAACGGGTTTTAACCATGAGAAAGTTTGAAGCTTGTAGCCGAGAGATTGGGGTCATGTATGCACTAATGGCTAGGGAAGTTGGGGCTGAAATTTCAGAAGTTGTTCCTCCTGATTTCAAGTCTATATTGGATGATTTCTCTGATGTAACCCCTGAGGACCTTCCCAAGGAGCTTCCACCGATGAGGGACATCCAACATTCCATAGATTTGGTGCCCGGTTCAAGTTTACCGAATCTTCCTGCATACCGGCTGAATCCTAGAGAACATGAGGAGCTTCACCGCCAAGTCCTGAAGCATGGGCCGCATGCAGAAGATTTTATTGCTGATTCCCTCAGTCAAAATTCATATGTTCTAACTCTTTTGAATGTTGAGGTCCATGGCGGAGACCTTGGTGGTCACTTTGGCTACGTCAAAACAGTCACCATGGTGGAGGATAAGTTCTATTTGCCGACCCTGCGCAAGGAAGCAAACTTTGTGTTGATGTGGTTGAGTGTTGAATGCAGAAATTTTCAGAAGCTTCAACCTTGCCAAGTTGAATTCTTCAAGGTGCTGAAGTGGATGGGACCCAAGGCCTTTGTGCTCGAGTTACCAGATGATTTGCAGGTTAGCCCCATCTTCTATGTTGAAGAGTTGCAGCCCTATGATGCTCACTATGTTGAAGATGAAGACATCCCATCTGTACCATCTTCACTTCTTCGACGATCAGCCCCGACGGACATCATTGAGGACATCCTAGTTGTTCAGATAGTGTCCACCCACCGAGGAGAATTTCAGAAGTTTTTCATTGGAGGACCGACTAAATTCAGATCGCTCATGATTAAAGACGGAGGAAGTCCAACAGCTAAACCCAAACTTCCACAAGCTCTATCAGTTGTGAAACTCGACGGAGTCGAGTCTTTTTTCTAGAAGGGGGGAATTGATGCAGGAGCACAAGCCCAAATCATAATGGATGTACGTCGAGTTTGGATTCTTGCTTGGGAGTGCCCGAAAACACATTGGGTTCGTAATTTCTAGCATTTAATTGGATTGAGTCTATTTTATTTTGGTCACATTGAGTCCTTTTATTTTGGGTTTATTTGAGTTCTTATTTTGGGTTTGCAATTTGCTGCTTTATGTTTGCAATTGAATGCCAAGTGGCATCAAAAGAGTCCATGTTATGCAAGGATTGAGTCAAGTCATATTGGGTCATGTGTGGAGAATTTAGTTTAGTCGTATGAGTGAAATTGAGTCCTTATGTGAGAGGATTGAGTCCATGTGTTTAAGATTGAGTCCTTATAATTGAGTGCCATTAAGAAGGATTCCTAATGCCGTGAAGATCATCACTCATCACGTGGAGAAGTTCAACCATGAAGATCTCTCACATGTGGAAGAAATTCAGAGTTCAAATCCAGTTGAAATCCGTGACAGATTGAACACCATGTGGTATTTTGAAGATTTTGGAAGCTACAGAAGTCTGATTAAGTTGATTCAAATTTTGTTGGAAAGTAGACATCCGTAGCTTTCCAATGACTATAAGAACATGAAATTTGGAGATTAGATGAAATTTGAGGAGTCTCCGGAACTTCATGCTGATGTTGGTATCCGAGAAGGAGTTCCACCTAGATTCCAACTCGTGGCATGCGGCTGAATTTCTTTTGATGGGTTTCAATCCACACGCCATAAGGAATGGATTCCTAGGTGTCTAGGCTTAGGTGTCAAGGCCTTTGATTGGTCAATTAGAAAATTTAAATTTTGAATTGAGTCCTCATGTAATTAGGAGTCCAATTTAAAATTCTGTGCCAACCTTTCTTTCTATATAAAGAAGAGTATGATGAATGAAGTTAGTTTTCTTTTGGATTTCGAAATTATGGTTTGTTTGCGTCAAGAGAGGCTACTCCTCTTGCTGGTGCGATGCCAAAGGGGCTGAGGGAAGGTGGGACGCCTTCCCTTCATGCCATTTGAAATTGGGTTGGTTTTGGATGAGATTTCCCTAACAAACTCAAGTTATCCTTATCCCTTCTTTTGCTCTCACGCCTCCACCCCTTGTGTGCACCCTCCTTGAGTGCCACATCAGCATTTCAGCACCTCCCTCACGCCCAAGACTCCTTTCCCACGTCCTCCTCTAAGTCCTATTGCCATTAGGACTCCACACAACCCAATTCAGCCTAAAAAGATTGGTCTAGCCAATTTCAGCCCCCCACAAAATTGGTGCCTAATTTTGGTCCATTGGCTGACCCTCCTTGAACCCAATCTACCAACCAGCAACCCATCTTCTTCCTCCTTCCTTCCACCACAAAGAACCCTAGCCTCCATTGCCATTACTTGAAAAAAAAAAAAAAAAAAAAGAAGAAGATTCAGCCATCCTCAAGAAGAAAAAAAATCTGCAGCCCACCCGATTGCGTCAACACTACATCATTTCATAATTTTATATTTTTAAGAATCGACTCCAAGAATTTTTTTCCAAAATTCAGTGCTTTTCAAGTTCACCTAAATTTCTTCCCACTCGTTCCAACTCTTTTTCCACATAACCTAATTTCCCTATTTTAATCTTAAAAAAAACCAATAAAATCCTTTCAATTATTTATCTCTCAGATCTCAAAGCATACCATCCTAATTGCACGGATCCCAAAGCTCCATTCACTCATCACTCTCACCGATCCCCTATTCCCAGCTAATGGATAAAGCCCAGGCTTCTTCGCGCTCCCATGTCTTCCGAGCCGTGAGCGTTTTTTTTTCTTCGACTTCCGTTCACGAAAACAAGGAGCAGTTCCCTTTCTTCCCGAGATCACAACTTCCTCCCAACCTCCGAATCCGAACTCCACCCCATCCTGTTTCTTCCACGCCGAATCTCCCAACGTCTTTCTTCTTTCCATCAAATCTCCTATTCTGCATCCAAAAAATCCTCTGCTTCCTTTCTTAGTTCAGCCTCATCTCGGTCGTGATTCACCTTCATCCCGCATTGTTCTCGATTCGACTTTATCTTCCCAGGATTCACAGCATCCAAACTTCTTCCCTTCCGTATCTTCATTTCCAAAAACCTCCACGGATCACGTCCACAAATAGAATCCCTTGTTTCAAAATTCCATCCTCTTCCAGCTTTCCGTGAGCCAATCCACATCATCCCAGCTCCCGTATCTTATTGCTTCCCAACCAAAACCAAATCGGAACAGAGTATCCCAACCTCCTTCCGGATTCGCCTTCTCAGCGGTTCTCTGTGATTTATCCAAATCCCCTGCTTCCAGCTGCTTCATCCTCTCAAATGCCCGCGTCTTGCATCTGAATCCCCTATTTCACGGTCAGCCATCGTCCGGATTAATCCCAGTATATCCATGGATAAACTCCGAACTGATTTACCTCCCATATTTCATCTGCATCACCCAAAGATCTCTTCCCATCTCGTGATCATCAAAGGATCTCGTTTCAGCGGATTCCCAGACTTCATCCTCCCGAGTCCCGAGCTTCACGGCAACCAAATGTGTCTTCCCCTGTTTCGGAAACAGAACACAGGCATCTTTCCACTTCGTGGATCACTCCCTTCCAAGTTCATCGCAGCGTCCGTGAGTATCTCCTAGAGTCTTCGGATCCAGCTCTAACTTCTACCGCATCCGGATCTTCCGCGGCCAACAAATCCCATCTCCATCCAGCCGCTTTCATCCTTATCCCCTGCTTGAAAGATAGAGTCCATCTTCCCGCATCCAGCTGTTCACCAAGGTTCCAGATTGATTCCAAAGGGGGGCGGGTGAAGGCTATAAAAGGGAAGCAATGCATGAAGATGAGGGCATTCGGAAGGAGGGAGCCGGCTGGTCCCAAGCTCTCACAGGCCAAATCCCACGGGAAGAAAGAAACAAAGAAGGGAGAGAAGATTTTTGGTTATTTTGGGAATGACTTCCCATAAGAGTTAAGAAGGAGCCGTTCTCAAGGGAATCGCAAGAGGGAGAGATGGGAGCCCGCTGCTGTGCTGTTGCTGCCGTCTCCAACTCCATGCAGGGCTGATCTTCTCACTAGGGCCGGATGCAGCCCTAATAAAGGGCCAAGGGTTTTATATTTTGATTTCTATTCTTGGAGTTGTATAAACCTTATTTTGCTTCTAATGAATATTTTATTTCATCTCATATTTAATTTCTGTGATTTTAAATATGACGTTTATACAATTGTTCTTTATGATCACTAGGTAAATATAAGATAGTCCATGCTTAAGGAAGATGCGATGTGCTGCCACCTTAGATTAGGGTAGACATTTCATGCTAACTAAAGATGGATTATGCCTAAATTACTTTTGTGAATTTCTATTTAAATGCTTATTAGGCTTGTAGCCAATTTGCATATTTGTCCAAGAATAAATTAAAATATAATTAATCCTTGTTCCGATGTTAGTGGTGAATTTCATGCCCTAGGTTTCCTAAACTGATATCCTTTTTAATTGTATTTTCTTTTATTAAATTTCTTAGTTTAATTTTCTTCACAAACTCTTCCTTTTAAATATTTTTATTTTTAAGAAAAATAACTGTACCCCAATCCATGTGGATCGATACCCGTAATCACTATCCTACCAGATACGTGCTATTGCATGGTCTTTAAAGTTGACTATCACCATGTATGCACCATGATTATGCTTATATTTTAATCATGCATGCAAGTTAGTATAATGAAATACTATCTAACCAAGAGGCATTATAATGGGCTCAAAGATGCTACTGATCAAATGCAACTGAGCTGGCCTTGCTAGTGGCCGAGAATAACTTTGCTGGCCTTGCTAGTGGCCGAGAATGACTAGCTGGCCCCGCCACTGGCCGAATGGACTTCGCAGTAGCATCCGAGAGAATGGACCACGGCATGCCGGGGGCACGGTTTCATATGCATACTTTATGAAAATATTTGTCTGATTCAAAATACTGTTTTGTTTACCCAGCATACATATTTTGCCATGATAAATTGTTAGATAATATGCATGTCAGCTTCTCAAACCCTGATAAACATGTTTAGTCTTTTAGTTGATCCGATAAGATTATGCAGGAATACTTACTGAGCCGTGTAGCTCATGTCTGTTTATTTTTCATTTTCTTTCAGATCCTCACCCGTGATTGCCATCAGATATATTTTTATTTTGTTACAGAGCTTCGTTATTTTTGGAGAAGCTTATATACTTTTGTACATTTGAACAGCATAGAATTTCTGTATTTTTGGTATCAATCTTCAAGGTTGTAATGCAAATATTTTAATATATGAAAGTTTGAAATCTATTGGCTACCAGTTATCCCTATACAAGGCTGCGTGCTATTGTGGGCGGTAGTCGGCAATAGTACGGCCATGTCACGGATTCGGGTTCGGGGCGTGACATTCCTGATCTAGTTGTCATGCAAGGCTCAAGACAAAACAAAATGACTAACCTATGCTAGGGTTTGCTAAATCTAAATCAAAGACTTATCTAATCAAAATTGGTTCACCACTTGCCCAGGCCAGTTGGACCAAGAGTTCGTATAACCGCCATTAACCATACTTAGCTAACACCAACCGCTTAACGGGGCTGAGCAGATAAGATGGTAGCCACGATCCTGATCGGAACTTTTCTAGACAGCAAGGAATTAGCCAAATTCAATTAGCCTAAAGACTCGCTGTAGTTTCTAAGTTAAGTTGGCTAGTTGAGTTTTAAATTAGGCTTGGGTTCTAGATTTATGAGGGTGGTTGTTTTGGGCTAAGAAAAGGTGATGAAATCCATTCCTTATGTTGTAATTAGAGTGTCCTTAATATGATTTATGATGGATGCAACTATTTTAAATGTCCACACAAGTTGAGATTTAAAATTTCAAATTTTAAATTTTGAATTTAAACTTTTGAATTTTGAATTTCGGATTTGAATTTTAGTTTTCAGCTTTTGAATTTCAAATTTCAAATTTCAAGTTTAAATTTTAAATTTAAATTTTGGAATCTCAGATTTTTTTTATTTCTTTTTTAGTTTCAATTTAAGTCCCCACTTTTAATTTCAAATTTTGAATTTCAAATTTGGATTTCAGATCTAATGTTTCAAAATTTTAAGTTTTGAAATTCGGATTCACAAGTCAAATTGGAAATTTCAGATTTGGAGCCCAAATTTAGTTTTCCAAATTTAACTTTGAAATTGGTAACTTCAAATCCTAAATTTGTGAAGATCAGATCTCAACTTTAATAACTAAAATTTAGAATTAAAATTCGAAATATTCAGATTTAATTCATAAACTTAATAAGGCATGCAAACTAGAATTTTAGCATCAATGGATTTCAGAAAAGGGCAGAAATTTCAGCAAGTGCAGAATTTCAGCATAATCAATGTGCGTGTCCTAATTAGCCTGCTCTGATACCAAAAATGAGGTAGGATGAATGCGAGGAATTTAAACATAAGAGTTATCAGTAAGTTATGTTGATTAACTAGCCTAATTGCAACAGGAAATTCAGTCATATATGAGCTAAGAAAGCATTATCATGAGCATAGTAAATTTAGGACTAGTTACCTGCATGTACTAATTCATTTAGGACTTAGAGTAATGGACAGTTGTGGTTGAGAAACCACTAGATTAGGATGCTTTCTTCAATAAATCAGACTTAGAGTTGAGGCTTACCAAACATTGAACTTCTGAAATTCTTCTAGAGGAGAATACTTAATCTCACTCTCGAGGGTTGATGATTGGATAACCAAGCTTCATCTTTCGTTGCAACAGGGCCCCCTTGCTATTGGTTTGGAAGGATAATAGAACCAATGACATGGAGTACTTTAAGGACCTGCAAAGAAACAGGAATTAGAGGTTTTGCGTGAGAGAGGAATAGAAATCCCAAAAGAAAAGGGAGGCGAGAGGAGATAGGGCTGCGGTGGATGTGGAAGTGGCTTTAGGGCCTCACGCCCAACTTGGAACAAGGGCCTCACGCCCAACCTTCTCTCAAGGTGATAAAACAAGATTGCTAAGGAAGAAAGAATCTCTTTTTATTTATTCATCAACTACCCTTACAAGATGTCATGAGGAGGTATTTATAGACTTTCCTCATGATTTGAAATTTAAACACATAATGAATGGCGCCCCACATTTGAAAACTTGATTGCTAGAGAAAAGGAAGAAAAGTTGGCCAGCTTTAAGGGGAAGGTTTGAAGAGTTGTTGGCTCCCATTTGAAATTTTCTTGCATTTGAATTATGGCCGACCTCTTGGACTTTGAATTTGGATGATGTGTTGATAAGTGCTGATTAATCTATAATTTAATATTCTTTTTCAGCACTTATCAATGTTCTTAAACGGATAACCACTTATTTTACCACAAAATAGAACAATCTTTGAAATAAATTTAAAATATGATAAGAAGTAAATAATTCACATGTCCTCGCCTTCCAAGCGTACCAACCAGCATGTTTCAGTTCAATAACACTGGGTTCGAGCCCAATGCCCAACTGACATGCATGCACCCAAGCACTGTCCACCGTCCGTGGCTCCCCAAGCAATCCAATGGTTCATAAATTCCCATCTCCGCATCACGTTTCCAAACTAAGCAAAATAGGGGAGACCTTTAATTTAAATCCACATATGCCCATTTTCACGTCAAAATAGAGCAAGAAAAGAATTTTTTCCGAAAATTACTGGAATCACTGTTCATATGAACAGTGTTCCGTGAAAACACTGTTCATACGAACAGTGTTAGAAAAAAAAAAACTAAAAATGCATTTCACTGTTTATCTTCTTTCCCTCCCGCAGATCCCGCGGCCGTCCACCTTCCACGGCGACCTCCCGACGATCCCGCGACCAGATCCTCCGGCCCTTCTTCCGCCCATGATGCATCCAGAGCCAATCTCATCTTCCTGCGATCCGGCCTCCACCGAGAACTCGTGATCCATTTCTTCCTCCGTGATCCACGTAGTGCACCAACGCCATCAACCCGTTCCAGCCGCATCCAACGAGCACACCAGCGAGCAACTCCTCCGGTTTCACCTCCCAGCAGCCAATGGTCCAAAGAAGGAAAGCAATGAAGCATGATTCCATCCACGGATCCACACCAGCCACCAGCTGCCGAATCATAGAAATGGCGTTCCGCCTCTTCCTCTTCCGGATTCCCATCGATTTTTCGATTGGCTCCTCCCAGCGTATCCCCTGCATCCGTGAAGGAAATCCCAGCAGCCGGTGATTCAGCCTCCCGCATCAAGCCAAGGATCATGCATCCAAATCGGGACATGTATTCAACCCCTTCTCCCGTCCGTATTCATCTTCCATCGACCACTCTTCCGCGACCAGCTCCCATGATCCAGCCGTTGATGCGCATTCCGCCCAAGGATCATGCGTCCGTTCCCCTTGGATTCATTGCCAGGGAGAGATCAATATAAAGGGTAGAAGAAGAGAGCCGAGAAGGGAGGGGAGAGGTCGGTTGAGAAAACAGGGGAGACCCCCTGTTTCGGTGAAAAGAAGAAGAAAACCGAGAGGGAAGAAGAGAAAAAGAAATTAAAAAAAAGAGAAAGGAGGAGGAAAGAGAATAGTTTTGGATATTTTGGGAATAATGGGAGGTGATCAATTTCATTTGAAGATGAGAGGTCGTCCGGAAGCCATACACGGCTAAACGTCCAATCTAGGGCTGGATGAAGCCCTAGCAATGTATCAGGGCAATTGTAGTTCTTACTTTTTTATTATTTTGGAGCTTGTTTAAATTCTTATTTTCAATGAAATATTCCTTTATGATGTTTAAACCTTGAGCATGCCATTTACTATTCATATTTGCTAAAGTAGTCTAAGATGATCCATGCCTAGGAAGATGAGATGTGCTGTACCCTAGATTAGCATACTTAGGTAGACACTTCATGCTATACCGAAGATGGATCTTCCTAAAACTCTTTATGTTTTTATTTTAAAAGGCTTGTAGCCAATTTGCATGCCTCTCCAAAAGATAAAAATTAAGAACACAGTCCCTAATGCAATGCTACGCGGTGGATTCCAAACCCTAGATCCATCTACTTTGATAAATTTCAATTTGTATTCATAGATTAATTCAGTATAATTAAGTTAGCAAATTCTTCTTCTTGATTTATTTTTCTTAAAAAATAACTTATTCTTCAATCCCTGTAGACCAACATCCGTAATCACTATCCTACAGGATACGTGCTATTGCGTGGTTTATTTTTGAAATTGAAATAACCGATCAATTTTTGGCACCATTGCCGGGGATTGTTTAAATAGTTATTTTTCCTATCATTAAAAAAAAATTAAAAAAAAAGTTTTAAAATATATATATATCTAAAATAAAAATATTTTCTATTGTTGATACTTTTCTTATCTTTTTTTTTCTCTCTTACTAATTTTTAATTTTCCTTTTGGTATTATTTGATCAGGAATCGAAGAGGAAATCTGGGCTATCAAAAAGGAATGCTTTAGAGGTTTGCTTAAAAAAAAAAATTTGCTGGAGAAATTTCCTTTGGTAACCTCTAAACTTTTTTTTATTTAAATTGATTATTAGCTTGAAATTTTGTGGTGATTGTTTGATTTTAATTTCAGCAAAAGTGTGAATGCATGCTTGATACACATACACAAATTAATCCGCACATAGTAAGGGCAATCACTCCAACAAGATAAGAGCCGGATTTTATCACTGGACTCTTGCCCAACTTAGGTGAACTCAATCTCACATTGTGTCAGCTTAATTAAAATCAATTAGACATTGGCTCCTAGGGACATTCGAGCTCAATAGGACGAAGATCACCGAAAGTTGCACCAATTTCGCTCTGTGGCTTAGTTGATGTCTAGGCAAGCTTTGTCCCTATAAGGAAGACAGTTCATCTGTTCGAGGCAAGTGGGTTTTAAGTGGGACCTTTGCGAACGCATCGTGACCCCTCCACTTACCTGGAAGCTTACCTGGTCAACTCAGTTCAGTAGACCGGATTGGAGGCTTAGGTGCCCTCTTCAAACCAGTTAGGAGTTGTCTAGTGATTTTAGGACAAATACAAGGATTGATGTGTTTATCTTTTATTGCATGCTTGACTGATCAAGTACTAGTGTATGCAAGGGAGTCGTTCTAGAGTACGTGACCTATTATTACCTTTTGACCCTGAAATAGAACGGACCTTTAGGAATATTCGAGCTGAGATCAGAACATTAGAATCATCCCCACCTCCTGAGATGGGTGAAGAACAACCCAAACTCCTGAGGGAGTACTTTACTCCCACCATTTACACTTCCCCATCTTGCATTCGATTACCTGAAGTAGCAGCTGTACAATATGAAATAAAGTCTAGTGTGATCCAAATGCTCCCATCTTTTTATGGGCTCACCAATGAAGAACCATATAAACACCTAGATGAATTCCTTGAGATTTGCACCACTATCAAGATTCAGAACTTCACTGATGATGCTTTGAAACTTAGATTATTCTCCTTCTCCCTTAAAGATAGAGCCAAACAATGGCTGAATTCTTTAGAAGCCAATTCGATTCGTTCCTGAGATCAAATGCAACAAGAATTTCTTAAAAAATACTTTTCCATAGGAAGAACGAACCAGTTTAGACGTACCATTACAAGCTTCTCCCAAACTGAGGGAGAAGAATTTCATGAAACTTGGGAGATATTTCGGGACCTAATCCGTAAATGCCCTCATCATCAAATACCTAAGTGGCAACTAGTGTAATGTTTCTATGACGGATTGACTGAACGAAACCGTCAGATGATCGATGCTGCATGCGGGGGGACTTTCATGCTTCAAAATGAGCATGAAGCATGGCAATTATTTGAAAATCTTAATGAAAACTCCCTTCATCATGCTTCTTGTTCTCGTCAAGCACCCCTGAGTTCTCAAAGAAAAGTGACCATTTGTAAAATAAGTCATTCTATGGACCTATCTAGCAAGGTAGATGCATTGTCCCATAAGATTGACCAACTGATGATAGGTGGGTATTACATGAACTCTTCCAAAGCACAAGTATGTACTATCTGTTCTAGCCCATCCCACCCTATTCATGAGTGCCCTTCAGCGCCCCAATTCCCCGAACTCGTGCAAGAACACATCAATGCTGCTCAAACACATCCTAGACCGGGTAATGACCCATTTTCCAATACATATAACCCGGGATGGCGAAATCATCCAAACTTTTCTTGGAAGCAGCAAGCTTCGAATACAGCCCAACCCTATTCCCAAAATTTTCAAAATCCTCAGAATTTTCAAACCCCACAAAATATTCATCCCTACCGTCCCTCGACTCAATTTCAACACACTCCTCCTCCACCCCAAAGAAACACAGCCTTTGAGGAGAAAGTGTTGAACGCCCTTCAAGGTTTGGAAACCATTACACAATTGGTGCACTCTCACATGCAATCCATCACCAAGCTAGAATCCCAAATGGGGCAACTAGCTAATGCATTGAACAAGTGAGAGGAAGGAAAGCTTCCAAGCCAACCACAAAGTAATCCTAGGGGACAATACATGGCTCAAGAAAATCAATTAAATGCAATTCATCATTAACAAGCCAATGCTTTGACTACCCTAAGGAGTGGATGTGTAGTAGACAATAAGATTGGAGAGGACAACAATAAGGAAGGTGAAGAAGAGGATAGAAATATGTCAAATGAAAATCTAAAACCTTCTTCTTCTTCTTCAGCTAGTCCACCTTCTGCCAAAACTCACATCCCAAAGGCCCCATTTTCTGAAGCTCTTAATTCACCCTCTCCCTTTGGCAAAAAGGAAACTTCACTAGAGGAAATGATGGAGGTTTTCAAATAAGTGAAAATTAACCTTCCGCTTCTTGATGCTATTAGACAAGTTCCCTCCTATGCCAAATTTCTCAAAGACCTTTGTACACAAAAGCGAAAATCTAGGACACATGTGCCTAAAAAGGTCTTCCTAACTGAGCAAGTGAGTTCTATTCTCCAACACAACATCCCTCCGAAATTCAAAGATCCTAGTGCTCCCACCATCTCCTGTGTCTTAGAAAATAATTTCATTGATCGAGCACTCTTAGATCTAGGGGCATGTTGGGGTATGTGGAGACCATTGGTGATGAAGAGAATTGAATGAGAATTAATTCTGCATAGTTCTGTCTGGCGGACTGTCGGAGTCGACTCGAGCTACAGTCGAGTCGACTCGGGAACAGTCGAGTCGACTCGAGGCCTGTTGAGTCAACCCGGGAGGAGAAAAGCCGAAAAAAACCATGTTTCTGTCTGGACTGTCAGAGTCGACTCGAGCTACAGTCGAGTCGACTCGAAGCATCGTCGAGTCGACTCGAGCCACAGTCGAGTCGACCCGAGATCGTGCCAGTTATACTGGAAGTTGTCCAGACGTGCCCGAGTCGACTCGAACTAAAGTCGAGTCGACTCGAGCTCGCAGGAAATCATACGGACGAGTTTTCTTTGGTGTTTTTGGTGGCACTTCGACGGCTATGATCATCTGAAGGTCTTGAGACCATATATAGGACTCATGAGAGCCCTAGGGAATTGAGATTGCCGTATATTTGATAGAGACTCTTGTTTGTGAGGCTAGGGTTCTAGAGAAGAAGAGGATTGGGATCCTACTTCTTGTGCAAAGGGAATTCTGTGTGAATCTCTTGTAGAGCGATCGCTTGTGATCGTTCGGGTGTGTGCTATCTCTGTAATCAGATCATCCTAATTGAGATTTAGAGCGGTGGAGGATGTAGGCTACTTGTAGCCGAACCTCGTTACATCTTTGTGTTTGCTTTGCTATTTTTCTTCCTTCTTCTTCCTTTTGATCTTTGATAATCCATTGCGGTGCTCAAGTGTTTTACCCTACTGATACCAGGGGTAATCTTTTGCCCTTCGTAGCGGAAGCGAAGTGGTGATCCTTGAGTCCGGTGTCGAGGGAGCGAGAGAGTGCTTATCCGTTTTCTTCTCTCTTTGCTTGTCCGACGTTGGTGGTTGTACCGGTGTGAGTGGGTTCCGGTGCAGGGCATCGCCAACAAGTGGTATCAGAGCTATTGGTATTCTGCAATGGCGGATGAAGGGAAGTTGCGAATTGAGAAGTTCAATGGCACGAACTTCAGATTTTGGAAGATGCAAATAGAGGATTATCTTTACCAGAAGGATCTCTATTTACCTCTTGGAGGTAGAGCGAAGAAACCAGAGAAGATGTCCGATGAAGACTGGGAGGTCCTCGATCGGAAGACGCTCGGCACCATAAGATTGTCACTTGCATCCCAAGTGGCATTCAACATCAAAAACGAGAAGACGATGATGGAGTTGATGGCAACATTGTCGCGGATGTACGAGAAACCCTCAGCATCAAACAAGGTATTTCTCATGAAGAGGTTGTTTAATCTTCGTATGAAAAATGGAGGCAGCGTAGCAGAATACCTCAACGAGTTCAATGGACTCACGGCCCAGTTGGAGTCAGTGGAGATTAGTTTTGACGATGAGATTCGGGCATTGCTAATCCTCTCCGGATTGCCTGATGGGAGGGCCTGGTGATGGCGGTGAGCAACTCTTCGGCGACGGGGAAGTTGATCTTTGATGATGTTGTGGGAGTGCTTCTGAGGGAAGAAGCAAGAAGGAAATCTTCTGGAGCTACGGAGTCGTCTGGAAGTGCACTAAACATCTCTAACCGGGAAAGACAAAAGAAGGACGGTCGATTTCGAAGCGACTCGAAGTCGAGATCCAGCAGGTCTCGAGCATCTCAGAACAAGGGAGCGAAGTGCTGGAACTGCGGGAAGATGGGGCACTTCAGGAGGGACTGCAAATCTCCTAAAGGGAAGCAAGGCGACCACACCGAAGGAGTCAGCAAGGATCTGGCAAATCTTGCTGAAAACGGTGACATGGATGCCCTCATTCTATCTTTATCTACCGGTGACGAGTCTTGGGTGATAGACTCGGGCGCGTCTTTCCATGCTACATCCCAACGGAAGCTTCTTGGAGGATATGAGAAGGGAGACTTCGGCAAAGTCTACTTAGGGGATGGAGAGCCTTGCACCATACAAGGAAGGGGAAGCGCGGAAGTGAAGTTGATTTCTGGATCTTCACTTGAGCTTGAGGACGTACGGCACGTGCCTCAACTGCAGAGGAATCTGATTTCTGTTGGACAGTTGGCGAGCCAGGGGTACAAGACTATTTTCACAGCTGATCAGTGGAAGATATCCAGGGATTCGTTGATGGTGGCTAGTGGCAAGAAGGTTGGGACACTTTATATCGCCAACGGCATGGAGAACTCTATTGGAGTTGCTGCAGCAGATGTAGACGCCAAGTTATGGCATTGCAGACTTGGGCACATGAGTTATCAGGGACTGGAGGTGATGCACCAGTTGGGAAAGCTGCAGGGTCTCAGGAGTGTTGAGATGGACTTCTGTGAGGATTGTATTCTCGGAAAGCAGAAGCGTGTTTCATTCAACAAAGAAGGTAAACCTCGGAAGCAAGAAAAGCTAGATCTCGTGCACACAGACGTGTGGGGGCCTGCACCGGTTTCTTCCATTGGTGGATCTCAGTACTATGTTACTTTTATTGATGATGCTACCAGGAAGCTTTGGGTGTTCTTCTTGAAGCACAAGTCAGAGGTATTTGGGGTCTTCAGGAGATGGCAGGCAATGGTAGAACTCGAGACAGGAAGGAGGTTAAAATGCCTGAGATCAGACAACAGTGGTGAGTATTGTAGCAGGGAGTTTGAGGACTACTGTGCAGAGGCTGGGATCGTCAGGCAGAGAACAATTCCAGGGACACCACAACAAAATGGAGTTGCTGAAAGGATGAACAGAACAATTAATGAGCGTGCCAGGAGTATGAGGATACATGCTGGATTGCCACAGCAGTTTTGGGCGGAAGCAGTTAACACTGCTGCCTACTTGATCAACAGAGGGCCATCAAAGAAACTTGAATTTGGGATTTCTGAGGAAGCATGGACAACGAAGAAGATTGATTTGGCGCACTTACGAGTATTCGGTTGTACCAGTTATGTCCATGTTGATTCCAGTCAAAGAAGCAAACTAGACGCCAAATCAAAGAAGTGCATTTTCGTTGGATACGGAGGTCAACAGTTTGGGTATTGGTTTTGGGATCCCGAACACAGGAAGATCATTCGTAGTAATGATATGGTATTTAATGAGAAAATGCAGCAGAGCACTGAATCAGAAACAAAACCTGTTGAGCCGTGTTTTGTGGATCCTGAAGAGGAGTCTACAAATTCTGGTCAGAAGACTCAGTCAGAGCAAGAACCTGAAGTATTGGCACCCTTTCCACAACTAAGAAGGTCCACTCGTAGTACTCATGGGAAGCCTCCTCAAAGATATGATGGGACTCTTAGTTATTTGCTGCTCACAGATAATGGCGAATCTGAATGCTTCACGGAGGCATTGGAGGTTGATACTAGGAAGAAGTGGGAGTTGGCCATGGATGATGAGATGGAGTCATTGGAGCAGAATCAAACATGGGATTTGGTGGATCTGCCCAAGGGGAAGAAAGCACTGTCAAACAAATGGGTTTACAGGCTGAAGGAAGAGCAGAATGGGAAGAAACGGTACAAGGCCAGGCTGGTTGTAAAAAGATTTCAGCAGAGAGCAGGTATCGACTTCACGGAGATCTTTTCTCCTGTAGTCAAGATAAGTTCTATTCGGGCGGTGCTGAGCATGGTGGCAGTAGAGAATCTTCACTTAGAGCAGCTTGATGTGAAGACAGCTTTTCTTCACGGAGATCTCGATGAGGAGATATATATGCAGCAGCCGGAGGGATACGTTGCAGCTGGCACGGGTAACTTGGTTTGCAAATTGAAGAAAAGCCTCTATGGTTTGAAACAGGCGCCCAGGCAATAGTATCTCAAGTTCGATAGTTACATGCTTGAGATAGGATACAGGAGATGTCAGGAGGATCACTGTTGCTACTTCCGGGACTTCGGTACATCTTACATTATCTTGCTATTATATGTTGATGACATGTTAGTTGCAGGAGCTAGCATGCATGAGATTGCAAAATTGAAGCTGAAGCTGTCAAGAAAATTTGCAATGAAGGATCTAGGAGCAGCGAAACAGATCCTTGGGATGCGGATCAGCAGAGATAGATCTAAACATATCCTCAGACTATCTCAGGCGGAGTACATCAGCCGAGTACTCAAGAGATTCTGCATGGAGGGTGCCAAACCTGTTGGCACACCACTAGGTGCCCACTTAAAGCTTTCAAAAGGACAAAGTCCGAAGACGCGGGTGGAGGAGCTCAATATGTCAAAAATCCCGTATGCATCGGCGGTGGGGAGCTTGATGTACGCTATGGTCTGTACGAGACCTGACATTGCTCAAGCAGTGGGAGTTGTGAGTCGCTTTATGAGCTGCCCAGGCTTGGAGCATTGGCGTGCGGTCAAATGGATACTGAGGTATCTGAGAGGCACGGAACACATGTCATTGTGCTATGGAGGTTCTGAGATCCGGTTACAGGGCTTTGTGGACTCAGACATGGCAGGGGACTTGGACGGCAGAAGGAGCACGACAGGGTACTTGTTCACCTTGGGCAGTGGAGCCGTCAGTTGGATTTCTAGGTTGCAACCAATTGTTGCATTGTCGACTACGGAGGCGGAGTATGTGGCAGCCATAGAGGCGTGCAAGGAACTAATATGGCTTCAAGGCTTGATGAAGGAGCTTGGGAAGGAGCAGAAGGATTGCATGTTATATTCAGATAGTCAAAGTGCAATTCATCTGGCGAAGAATTCAGCTTTCCATTCAAGGACGAAGCATATTGACATACGGTACCACTTCGTGAGGTCATTGCTCGAGCAGAGACTTGTCAAGTTGGAGAAGATTCATGCAAGTTAGAATCCTGCAGATATGTTGACGAAGGTCGTCACGGTGGAGAAGCTGAGGAGTTGTTCAGCTTCTGCTGGTCTTCATGCTTGAAGACGTTGAGGAGGCATCGTACCGATTTCACTAGGATGATCCAGTTTCAGTGGGAGCACAGAGGAGAACCAAGTAACAAGAGGATATACCCAAGGTCTCCAAGTGGGAGATTGTTGGGGTATGTGGAGACCATTGGTGATGAAGAGAATTGAAGGAGAATTAATTCTGCATAGTTCTGTCTGGCGGACTGTCAGAGTCGACTCGAGCTACAGTCGAGTCGACTCGGGAATAGTCGAGTCGACTCGAGGCCTGTCGAGTCGACCCGGGAGGAGAAAAGCCAAAAAAAACCATGTTTCTGTCTGGACTGTCAGAGTCGACTCGAGCTACAGTCGAGTCGACTCGAAGCATCGTCGAGTCGACTCGAGCCACAGTCGAGTCGACCCGAGATCGTGCCAGTTATACTGGAAGTTGTCCAGACGTGCCCGAGTCGACTCGAACTAAAGTCGAGTCGACTCGAGCTCGCAGGAAATCATACGGACGAGTTTTCTTTGGTGTTTTTGGTGGCACTTCGACGGCTATGATCATCTGAAGGTCTTGAGACTATATATAGGACTCATGAGAGCCGTAGGGGATTGAGATTGCCGTATATTTGATAGAGACTCTTGTTTGTGAGGCTAGGGTTCTAGAGAAGAAGAGGATTGGGATCCTACTTATTGCCCAAGGTGACAACCCAAGAGGGGGGGTGAATTGGGTCTTTTAAAAACTTTTAAACTACTTCTAATCTTTTAGAGTTAATTAAGCTAAGTTGTATGGATGCTTAGTGAAATTTAAACTTAGCAAGAGTATGATTCTAATCTAATCAACTATTAAGCAGCGGATTCAATAAAAGGTTAGTCTAGGTTTGCCCAAGAATGCAATTCAATTGAATGAGACTTGATTAAGTAAATTGAATATGCTTGCAACTAAAGGATGCACGAAGAAGAGTTAAGCAGGCAATTTATCTAGGTAAGTAAGTGAGCAAGATAGACAATGACAAAAAGCATCACAAACACAACAAACATATAGTGGTTCGGTGCACCCCAGCACCTACATCCACTCCCCAAGACCTCTTGGGAATTTCACTATAATCCTACAGATTACAGCCGGTTGTTTTACAAGCTCACAACCCAACTTGTTGTTTTGCGAGATAACAACGAACTCGGTCGGTTTTCACCGGCTCACCGACTAGAACCAACCGATTGTTTTCCCGGGTTCACAATCAAACCCAGTTGGTTTTTCCACAGGCTCACCAACCACAACCTTACAACGATTGTTTTTCGGATTCACAATCAACCCAGTTGGTTTTCCCAAAGGCTCACCAACCACAACCTAACACCGTTGGTTTTCCCCTTTGGCTCACCAACAAACCTTAACCCCTTGATTCAATCCCTTGATTGAATCAAGTTACAAGATATTAAAACAAACGTTTAAAACAAATCAAAGCTTCTTAAACAAGCAAATATAACAATATGAACAAATAGAGTAAAGAGAAGCCCTTAAACGAGTTTTGAAGATGAAGGAGCTCGGCTTCTTCTTTACTTGACCCTCTTCTGATTTGGCACGAAGTAGAGGATCACCGAGGCAGCACACGGATGGAGAGGAAGCTTTGGGATTCACTTGGATGCTCTTCTTCTCTCTGTTTCGCTTTGGATGGCCCTTTTGTACTTATGGGAGATTTCCCTTGTAATCTCTTTGAACTCTCTTCCCTAAATGTTCTCTCCCACTTTCATACCGTCTCCCCTAGCTCTCCTCTTGATTTTATAGCTTTACACGTCGTGGAACCAGAAATCTAGCCGTCAGAGACAAAAATAGAGCCGTTGTCCACAGTCTGCAACTCCTGACAAAGTTTCCGTTGGTATCGGAGTCGACTCGCGCGATCTGGAGTCGACTCAACTGTAGCAGGAGTCGACTCATGCTTTTCTGGAGTCGGCTCGGCAACTGTTCCAGATTTGAATTAAAGTGGTCTTCTCGACTGGGAGTCGACTCGACTTAACCCGGAGTCGACTCGCCAAAATCTGGAGCTGACCTTGCACTTTTGGAGTCGGCTCATCCCAAGGAATCCATGGTTGCATTTTTCAACTTTGCTTACGCGAGTCGACTCGAAAATTCTGGGAGTCGACTCGGTGCTCAGAGTCCGAACTCCCGAGCTTCTGTCTTTTGGCTCGTACTGTCTCGGAGTCGACTCGAAGTGTCTCGGAGTCGACTCGGCCCTCAGTATCCAAAAAACTGTCTTCTGTCTTTTGGGGTCGCGCTGCCTTGGAGTCGACTCGAACTGTCTTGGAGTCGACTCGCCTCTCAGGGACGAAAATGCCGTCTTCTGTCTTTGGGGTTGCGCTGCCTCGGAGTCGACTCGGATTTTGCAGGAGTCGACTCGGCTCTCAGTGTCTGAAATTGGCTCTCTGACTTTTTGCTTGTTTTCCTCTGGGAGTCGACTCTAGCTTCCTTTGGAGTCGACCTGCCAACCATCGGAGTCGACTCGAGTTCCTCAGGAGTCGACTCGGCTCTCAGGGTCCAAAATAGCTTCTCTGTGTTTCTGCTTTGTTACTCCCTGGAGTCGACTCGTACTATCCAGGAGTCGACTCGAGGACTATTCTTTTGGATTTTCCTTTGAATTTGCTCTTCCAACTTGAGTCCTTTGAACTTGAAACTTGGGTCAATAAATTGTAGCTTTCTTCCAACTTTTCTTGAGAGCTTTGGAGGCCTTCTTGTGTTCTTCCAACTTGCTATATTCCTTGCAAAATAACTATCTTTCTCCTTGCAACACAAACGTTAGTATTTATACTTCAAGGTTTTGTGATCATCAAAATCAATCTTTAAATCAATCTTTGGGTCATCAGTCTCCCCCTTTTTGATGATGACAAAACTTGGAGTATATGCAATATAAAATATATTGTGTTCTAGAAGTAGTGCATAGCTAAGTTGCATGAAGTAGAAAACATATATATTTAAAACATACTTCATGATAATGCTTTAGATTTAATCAGCTTAACATAATCAACATATCTAAATTTAAGCTGGTTTGTATTCAATTCAAAACATAAAGCATTGTGAACATATATTTAGATATTTCTCCCCCTTTTTGACAACATCAAAAAGATAGTGAAACATTAAGCACAAAGATAAGACTACTCAAATTATTGCAAGGATATGAATCATATAACTCAAATTTAGATATTTCTCCCCCTTTTTGACAACATCAAAAAGATAGTGAAACATTAAGCACAAAGATAAGACTACTCAAATTATTGCAAGGATATGAATCATATAACTCAAGGCAATAATATTAGAATAAGATTAATTAAGATAATTTCAGAGCAGAACACATCGAATGTGATTCCAAGGATAGTTTTCAACTCAAGTGTAGATGGAATCTTTCTTAAGTTAATTCAAGAAGTACCACGAATGATATTCAAAGAAAGCACGAATGGAAATCTAACCTCTCTTCAATAATAAGTATGAAAGCTTGTTCATTTAAGATCTTTTGCCCAATATATTAAGTATTTTATCAACATGAGAGCAATTTAATTAATTTTCAGAGTATAAGTGCAGTATATTAAGTATGATTGCAAAGTTCTTTTATGGTGTAAAAATATTGTGGCATAAATGCCAAAAACATGAATTCATGCAATTTATGATATATCTTAGAGCATACATAAAATTCAAAGCTTTGAAGGTTCTTATAAAAACTTTAATCCTTAAAAAAAATTTTGGTACATATAATAATGAATTGGCACAAAAATTGAAGTTCTAAAGAACAAGCCAATGAGACCTCATCAGTAAATTTCAAAAATAGGTTTTCTAAGAGATACTCAAGAAAATTCAACACATAATTCTCCCCCTTTTTCATTAAGTTAGAGGCTCTTAAGATCAACTGTTTGAATTGCAATTTGGTTCATGATTTATGCATAAGATATATTAACCAAATAACAAGCCTCAAGGTGTATCATAAAGATTTGTATATTTAAATTTCAGATGATACATTTTGGAGCATTAGGATCACTTTTCATTTAGTATGTTTTCTCTCTCCTTTAGTTATAGATTTATGCGATTAAGTTCCATAAGATCTCTTCTTCTGAGATTTTCTTTCTCTCCCTCAATTGATCATTCCATTTAAGAGTTTAGAATTGAAAGATAATGTTCAGTAAAATTGTCAATCGCAAAAAAAAAAATATTTTCTATAAGTTTCAGCTTATTTTCATAAAACTCAATGTTTGAGATAAGACAACCTTTATAGAACTCATCTCAAGGTATAAACTCATTATATAATTAAAGCAAGTCTTGCAATATAAGGAGGTTCATTAAAATCAATCCATAAAAAGATACTGAATATCTAAAGCTCCCCCTCAAAAGATGCATTCTTCTTTAATCATTCTTTTCTATTGTTGAATTTCAGATTTTAATGATAAACGTGAATAAGACTGAAATTCTATGATATCGAGAATGTACGAGAATGTAGAGTAATCTAGTATTATTCAAAATTTGTGGCAATTACTCTTTCTAATCCTTCAAGAACAAGTTATGCTTTCTCTTAATCTTAGAGAAAATGTATAGAAATATTAAACAGAAAATGATTCATTTTAAGCTCAGTTTCTTTCAAAAGCATTTACATTTTCTTTCTTTTAGAATCATTTGAGTGAGCTGAAATATTTCTAGCTTTAAGATCATTCACTCTATATATATTCTGATGGAAGTCTTGAAGAATGTAGGAGAGAAAAACATATAGATGATCATTGAGGTATATAGATTTATAGAACTCAATTACTTAATCACAGTTTTTCAGCAATGTATACATGAAACACAATAAACCCCTTTTTAATATCAAAATAAGATTATATATTTAGAAATTTTTGTTTGCAATCAAGATCATCGAAAGACACATCATTTGGACCAATATTGGTACACTGTAAGGATAAGAAATGATATGTTTCAGATGCGTATCGGGGCAAACAATCAAGGCATCAGAATTATTCTATTTTTCTTAAACTGTAGTTTTTATCTAGGAATCAAATTGAGTTTAAGCTTTTATACAAAATCAGATTCTGAATTTTATAAAGATTTTCAATAGCGGCTTTTAAATCATGATTTGAGATATATATCTTTCACATTGAAGCTCATCTTAAATCACTAAGATTGAAAACACATATTTCAATAACATTAGAGCACTTTCAGAATCTTTATATTTAATATTGAGTTTCGATACACAATGGAGGATATTTTAATAAGTATTAGGACATTATGTATCAAAGTTAGGCAAGCAGAAAGATAGATCAAGATTAATTCATTTTGCCTAAATAGAAGTATCCTTCTCTTCTTCTCTTTGTAAATCTATTTAACTTCCAAAGATAATCGTGAATGATAAAACTGAAATTTCTTCTTAATATTACTTAAAAACTTTATGTAGTATTTCAAACATTCAAGCATTGGAACACAAGTTAGTTTGAGGCAAGGGTGAAGCAAAAACTTGTGAGCAAAGTTAAGACATATTCCAATCAACTTATCCAAGCATGGAGCATTACAAAATATTGAGAACCCATAATTCAAGACATCATGCCATATGCAAAATAGATTATGTGTTAAGTCATACATTGAAATATTAAGAATAAGCATGTCAAGGACCAAAATCAATTCTTTTCAAATAAACTCCCCTTATTTAAATATAATCTTGCACTGATTTCATTCTTAAGGTGTGTTTCCAAGTGATTAAAGCTTGACTTGATTCTTCTTATACTTTCATTTACTTTGTCATTCATTTTTACTTTCTTGTGCTCTATACTCTATTTGCTCCCTATCCGGTGGAGTTGGAAGGGGCACGAGGTACTACCACTAGCCTCCCTCTTGTGCCGTCCCTAATATGCCCTACACCGAATAGTTGGGTCAAATAGTGCCGGGTACTACCACTAGCCTCCCCATTGGCACCATCCCTATGATGAGCAATATAGAAAGGTTAAAATGTTCACTTGAAACTCTCTCTATTTAAGTGTAATTAATTACGAATTTTATCCCTTCCAAAAGAATGCTCACACAAGTATCACAAATGTGCCGAATATATTATGCTTGTTTTTGCTTTTGCTTAAGATTGGAGTACTTGCCTTCTCTTGAATAATATCCATTTTCTTTTCTTTATCTCTCTCTCTTTTTGTTATTCTCAAGTAATTTACATGAAAGAACAGAATAAAGAAATAATCTTATGTATCATATAGATGTATATCATGCAAACAACATTTTCATTAAGCTCATGGATTCATAATTTCTCACAAGTTATTTTAAATCAAAATTTTAAGCATAAACTTGTGTATTTCATGGTTATGACATAGGCAAAGATATATTTTAGTTTGGGCAAACCATGAAACAATTTCTAAAAGTATAAGTCAATCAATATATATATATAGACATGATATCAAAAATTAACAATTAAAGATCTTAATCATGCCATAATAAGATTTAAGTTATTGACTTTGCTCAATTAATTTATGAAAGAGGTATCTAGAATTACCAATTCATTCTACATTCTTCAGTCAAATACCTACTAGATTTCTTATGTATGAACTTTTGGCTGATGAAGGTCCTCTCTCTTGTTTGCATGTGAATGTTTATTGTATCTTACATGGAGATATCCTTCAAGTAGAAATCTCTCATTTTCTTGCTCAAGGATCCTGCATTATTAACAAACTCCTTTTCTTTCTTGAAAGAAAGTCATTAGTTTCTTCAAGATACAAAACATTCATAGAGCATATTTCTTAACTGGGTGACTCAATCATAGGATATGACAACAATTGAATGTTGAGTCACTTTACTCAAGAGATTGCCTAAATATAAGCAAACACATGTCACTTGAACTTAAGAGATAGTTTCATTAACCAAGAAGGTTCAAGGACAAGCATGTGAGACAATAGAAAGATTTATCAAGATCAAATCATTTTCTTATTTTCAACATCAATTTAGCTTAGATTCTATTTGCTTAAGATAATTATCAATAAGGCATGCTAGCTAAGTTTTGATCAAATTGCCTTAAACAATTGTTTCTATCAAAATTCAGATTATGATTCATTTGTTATCAATAAATTATGATTCATTAGAGTTAGATTGAAGTCTTGCACAAGGGCACATAATGATCACACAGTCTGGTCTATTAAATAATTATTCTATCATGCTTTTGATGCTTGTTCCAAATCACAAATTGCTTTATCATATTTGTAATGAGTGTTTTCAAATAAGGTGGTTATTTTACATAGATCCCCCTTTTTTTTAATGAAATAACCACACAGGAGTGTATTCTACACATTCATTTAACAGAATATAAAGCTCATAAAGCAAGCAAATGATAATGGTGATCTTTACTTCTAATCATACAAGAATTTCATCAAGATTTATTTCATCTTTTCTTGATTTAGTCTTTTAGTAGTTATCAATTTTTCTTCATTAAGTGCATTTCTGAAAAACTCAATTTGGTTCTAATTATTAACAAGTTTTCAGATTGTTATATGTAAAAGATTAACCATATACATATATAATTTGATTTTAGTATTTTGATAATAAATCATTAGTCTCATAAAGAATAAACTGAATTGATATTTCTTCAACTAGAATCTTTTCATTGAATATTCTATACGCATTGCTTGATGAATGATATCCAAGGATAGAAATATCTTTATCAGATTTGGCATTATTTTCAAAAGACCATATCAAGCATATCATAAGCTACTGAAAAATATGAAAGATATGCAATAGATCATTTTCTATTTTTCAGAAGATCAAATGGAGTTTTCATCAATAATAGACCTAATAGAAACCATATATATGACAAGCAATGATGATAGCTTAAAAAAAATATTTAAGTAGATGACTATCATACACAATTGTCTTTTTTATTTCTTCAAGAATTCTATTAACCCTATTTTACTTATGGTATCCTTGGTGCTGAAATAATTAATTTCTGTATGAACTTTATCAGGATTTTGGTTTTCAACACTGTGCCATGATACTCTTTATCTTCATAGTTTGGAAACCTTTATCATTTGAAACACTTTTACAAGATTTAGCAAATACAAAAAATATTTCAATTTTATTTGCCAAGAACAAATCCAATGTAAGCTTTTGAAAACTTAGTGATGGAAACAACATCTTTAGATTTAGAAATTGATTTTTGTTTGTTTCCTGAGTTAGCATGCATAGCAAACTTTGACCTTTCAGAAGATAATCTAAGTAAGCCAATGGCAAGGTCTTTTGAGATTAAGTACATACTAGCATGAGTTGATTTTATATGCCAAAGATGGTTTCTTTAATCTTGGTATTCATAGTGCATATATTCAAAAGCACACCAAGTACACATTATCATATCTATGATCAATAAACAATAATGCCATGGATAAAAACTCTCAATCAAGCATATAGAGAATTCATAGAATTATTCTTAATAAATTGATTAATCATTTAGCAACTTATCCAATAGTGAGTAAAGTATACTATAAAATGAAGTGATTTGATTATATTTCCAAAAGTATTTTCTATATCACAAAATTGATCAATACATGCAATTCATATTTTAATCAAATACTAAAGCAAAAATAATGATGAGATGCAAGAATTACTGATTTCATTATTATTATTATTATTATTATTATAAGTGTATTTTAAGTTTCACTCTTTAATGTGTGTCTAGAGCACCCATTTGTATGAAAGTTCTATTTGTTTCAGGGGTATCTTGGCACACCTTAATCTACATCCTCATATTTTCATTTTGGGTACCCAAGCTTGCTTGGGTTCTTGAGAGTTAGGACATATAGTTCCTTTTGGAATCCAAATTTGTTTAATTGTAATAACTTTACTACTTGATTTAATTATGTTAGAACGATAGGTAAAGTTGTTATGCCCATTCTTTTCATGTTTGAAATAAGTTATCTTATTTAATGGTTTGCTTGGTGAATTGATAACCTTTTTCTTTAGGGATTCATTGCTAAGTGAAGGAGTTAAGCCAAATTTTGATTTATCAAAATCTGCATGTTGGCTTTCAAACATCATTTTTAATCTTTCTGAACTTACAGTAAATTTGTTAATAAAAGACTTCAATTGGTTAATTTCTTTACTTAAGTTTTGATTTTCTTTAATTAAATTCTGATTTTTCTGAATTAATTGTTCTGAATTTAACCTTAAAATTTCATTTTCAGAATTTAGTTTATCTTGTATTTCATCATTAGAATTTCTTTCTTTTGAAATTTTCAGATTTAGTTTCTTAAGATTTTTATTCCTCACAGCTAATTTTCTACATTCACCATACAAATCATGAAAAGCATTTAATAATTCATCATAAGAGAATTCTTCTTGAAAATCATTTGAGGTAAGAGTAGATTCAGATTTTACCTTGTCTTCTTATGCCATAAAGCACGAGTTAGTTACCTCTTGTAGTTCCTTGGAGCTAATATCATCATTGTTGCTCCTAACTTTTAATTTCTTGCTTGACTCTTTCTTGGTCAAGGCTTTCTTCCTTTTTATCTCTTTCTTCCTTTCTTCTAGCTTCCTCTTCTTCTTTGTCTTTAGGAAGCTTTTGAATCTTTCTTCCTGATTTATTGTGTTTCCTGCATGCTCAATGTTAGTCTTGCAATTATCCTCAAGTAAACTAACATGGGGTTCTTCGGAAATATCATAAGTTGCTTCAAGAGTATCCCATATTTGTTTGGCAGATGAACATATACAAATTTGGTTGAAAATATTTTTATTAAATACACAGTAGAGAAGGTTCATAGCCTTAGCATTTAGTTCAGCCAAATTTTTATCGAACATACTTTCAATTAATTTCGTGGGTGTGTGTAGGCCATTTGTTATGACATTCCATAACTCATAGTTTTGTGATTGAGTAAAGATTTTCATTCTAGCTTTCCATTGAATATAGTTAGATCCATCAAACAGTGGAGGTCTGTTTGTGGAAAGTCCCTCAGCAAGTAATACGTTATGTGGGGTTGTCATGATCTTTGGCTCTAGTCGGTTAAGACTACAAATAATATTTGAGCACCTGCTCTGATACCACTTGTTGCCCAAGGTGACAACCCAAGAGGGGGGGTGAATTGGGTCTTTTAAAAACTTTTAAACTACTTCTAATCTTTTAGAGTTAATTAAGCTAAGTTGTATGGATGCTTAGTGAAATTTAAACTTAGCAAGAGTATGATTCTAATCTAATCAACTATTAAGCAGCGGATTTAATAAAAGGTTAGTCTAGGTTTGCCCAAGAATGCAATTCAATTGAATGAGACTTGATTAAGTAAATTGAATATGCTTGCAACTAAAGGATGCACGAAGAAGAGTTAAGCAGGCAATTTATCTAGGTAAGTAAGTGAGCAAGATAGACAATGACAAAAAGCATCACAAACACAACAAACATGTAGTGGTTCGGTGCACCCCAGCACCTACATCCACTCCCCAAGACCTCTTGGGAATTTCACTATAATCCTACAGATTACAGCCGGTTGTTTTACAAGCTCACAACCCAACTTGTTGTTTTGCGAGATAACAACGAACTCGGTCAGTTTTCACCGGCTCACCGACTAGAACCAACCGATTGTTTTCCCGGGTTCACAATCAAACCCAGTTGGTTTTCCCACAGGCTCACCAACCACAACCTTACAACGATTGTTTTTCGGGTTCACAATCAACCCAGTTGGTTTTTCCAAAGGCTCACCAACCACAACCTAACACCGTTGGTTTTCCCCTTTGGCTCACCAACAAACCTTAACCCCTTGATTCAATCCCTTGATTGAATCAAGTTACAAGATATTAAAACAAAGGTTTAAAACAAATCAAAGCTTCTTAAACAAGCAAATATAACAATATGAACAAATAGAGTAAAGAGAAGCCCTTAAACGAGTTTTGAAGATGAAGGAGCTCGGCTTCTTCTTTACTTGACCCTCTTCTGATTTGGCACGAAGTAGAGGATCACCGAGACAGCACACGGATGGAGAGGAAGCTTTGGGATTCACTTGGATGCTCTTCTTCTCTCTGTTTCGCTTTGGATGGCCCTTTTGTGCTTATGGAAGATTTTCCTTGTAATCTCTTTGAACTCTCTTCCCTAAATGTTCTCTCCCACTTCCATACCGTCTCCTCTAGCTCTCCTCTTGATTTTATAGCTTTACATGTCGTGGAACCAGAAATCTAGCCGTTAGAGACAAAAATAGAGCCGTTGTCCACAGTCTGCAACTCCTGACAAAGTTCCCGTTGGGATCGGAGTCGACTCGCGCGATCTGGAGTCGACTCGACTGTAGCAGGAGTCGACTCATGCTTTTCTGGAGTCGGCTCGGCAACTGTTCCAGATTTGAATTAAAGTGGTCTTCCTGACTGGGAGTCGACTCGACTTAATCCGGAGTCGACTCGCCAAAATCTGGAGCTGACCTTGCACTTTTGGAGTCGGCTCATCCCAAGAAATCCATGGATGCATTTTTCAACTTTGCTTATGCGAGTCGACTCGGAAATTCTGGGAGTCGACTCGGTGCTCAGAGTCCGAACTCCCGAGCTTCTGTCTTTTGGCTCGTGCTGTCTCGGAGTCGACTCGAACTGTCTCGGAGTCGACTCGGCCCTCAGTATCCAAAAAACAGTCTTCTGTCTTTTGGGGTCGCGCTGCCTTGGAGTCGACTCGAACTGTCTTGGAGTCGACTCGCCTCTCAGGGACGAAAATGCCGTCTTCTGTCTTTGGGGTTGCGCTGCCTCGGAGTCGACTCGGATTTTGCGGGAGTCGACTCGGCTCTCAGTGTCTGAAATTGGCTCTCTGACTTTTTGCTTGTTTTTCTCTGGGAGTCGACTCTAGCTTCCTTTGGAGTCGACTTGCCAACCATCGGAGTCGACTCGAGTTTCTCAAGAGTCGACTCGGCTCTCAGGGTCCAAAATAGCTTCTCTGTGTTTCTGCCTTGTTACTCCCTGGAGTCGACTCGTACTATCCAGGAGTCGACTCAAGGACTATTCTTTTGGATTTTTCTTTGAATTTGCTCTTCCAACTTGAGTCCTTTGAACTTGAAACTTGGGTCAATAAATTGTAGCTTTCTTCCAACTTTTCTTGAGAGCTTTGGAGGCCTTCTTGTGTTCTTCCAACTTGCTATATTCCTTGCAAAATAACTATCTTTCTCCTTGCAACACAAACGTTAGTATTTATACTTCAAGATTTTGTGATCATCAAAATCAATCTTTAAATCAATCTTTGGGTCATCACTACTTCTTGTGCAAAGGGAATTCTGTGTGAATCTCTTGTAGAGCGATCGCTTGTGATCGTTCGGGTGTGTGCTATCTCTGTAATTAGATCATCCTAATTGAGATTTGGAGCAGTGGAGGATGTAGGCTACTTGTAGCCGAACCTCGTTACATCTTTGTGTTTGCTTTGCTATTTTTCTTTCTTCTTCTTCCTTTTGATCTTTGATAATCCGTTGCGGTGCTCAAGTGTTTTACCCTACTGATACCAGGGGTAATCTTTTGCCCTTCGTAGCAGAAGCGAAGTGGTGATCCTTGAGTCCGGTGTCGAGGGAGCGAGAGAGTGCTTATCCGTTTACTTCTCTCCTTGCTTGTCCGACGTTGGTGGTTGTACCGGTGTGAGTGGGTTCCGGTGCAGGGCATCGCCAACAGGGCAAGTGTCAACCTTTTACCTTATTCAGTTTATGAGAAACTTGGGTTAGGTGAGTTAAAACCAACCTCGGTATCCCTTCAATTGGCTGATCGATCTGTAAAAACACCACGTGGAATAATTGAAGATGTTCTTGTTAAGGTAGACAAATTCTATTTTCCAGTAGATTTCATTGTCCTTGATATGGAACATGAACCTAATCCTAAGAAACAAATCCCCGTGATCCTTGGGCGGCCCTTTTTAGCAACAGCCAATGCATGCATCAATTGTAGAACAGGGGTAATGAACATATCATTTGGAAACATGAAGGTAAAATTAAATGTGTTCAATGCGGACGACCAACCCGCGAGAAAAGTTGAGTGTTTTATGATAGACAAAATAGATGAACTCATAGAAGGAGATGCAAAAACTACCTCACTGTGTCTGGCTGAAGACAATAAGCTTAGCGCTTGTTGGGAGGCAACCCAATTCTCTTCGATTTTTTTTTAACATTGAGAATAATGTTAGGTTTAGGTTTGGGGGTATTCATCTTGATTTTCATCCAAAAAAACAAAAAAAAAAATTTAGACAAAAATGTGTTCATTTTCATTTTTTATAAAATAATAATAATAATAATAAATTAAAAAAAGTTTTTATTTTTAAAAACCTAATTTCTATACATTTATGCGAGAATGATAAACACACAAGGTATATAAAATCTAAAAAGCCCAATGACTAGTCGGAAGTAATACAAATTTAAGTTCTTTTTATTAAGTCTCTCTTAGGGAGTTGTAAGCTAATTCATACTTTGGAATTTCACTACACACTGGCCGACCCTTCTAAGGTCTAAGCTCGGCATTATGTTGATAGTATAGTAGCAATCTTGGACCCTGATGAATCATATTTATCGAATCCAAAAAAAAAAATTCATCAATAAAAATGGATTTAGTCAGGAACATCGAAAAGGGCTACCTATTGTCAAAGGTCAAATAGGCTTGTGATGAGGACTCCGAGCATAAGTCCGTAGGGGAGTCTCGATGCCCGACACCTTATGCCAACTGGTGTGAGAGTTGTCGACTGATTGCTCATTACACGGAGAAATCACCACAAGAGTAAAAGTGCACAATTTATATATCTTTTATGAAAAAAAACTCTGTATTGACCTTGAAAAAAATAATAGTGTGAAGCCGTCATTGTAAAAATTCGAGTAAACTAGAATATTATAGATAAAGCCCGTGAGGTACTAAAGTAAACATCCACAACTCTCAAAATTCTGCAGATAAGATGATTTTGAATCAGTGAGTAGGTCCCTTCGACCAATCCTTGGAAACTACTAGTCTTTGCAATTTTTTGGAGATCCGAACCCTTAGCTTGTGTACGGTCCAGATTTCACTGAGCACTCCAGTATAAATAAGTCTTACAACTCGCTAACGGAAACTTAATGACCTCAACTTGAATTACATTTTGACCTAGGATTTGGGCTGACCTAGTAAATAAAACCGTGTGTGTTTTGAAATTCTTATCTGTAGAGTGATTGATTATAACCCTATTTGATTTTGATGAGCTCAAAGTATTTGAGTATATCTTATGTTATACTAATGAATTCAATCTAGTGTTTCAGCCAAATATTTGTGAATTTATGTTTAATTGTCTCTAGCCTTGGTTCAATACATTTTGGCTAAGTATGGAACGCGAGTCGACTCCGGAAGATTTCGAGTCGACTTCAAGTGTTTCAGACGTTCTGGCACAGACTCGAGTCGACTCTGGCACATTACGAGTCGACTCCTACTGAGAACAGACAGCAGGACAGAAAGATGAATCTCAGACCCTGTCACCGAGTCGACTCCTGAAGAATTCGAGTCGACTCCGATGCTTGCCGAGTCGACTCCAGCAAAGTGCGAGTCGACTCCAAGGAGTAACAGACAGAAAGACAGAGAAGTTGTTTTGGACTCTGAGAGCCGAGTCGACTCCAGAAGAACTCGAGTCGACTCCGACGGTTGGCGAGTCGACTCCTAAGGAAGCAAGAGTCGACTCTCAGAGGAATGCTAGACTAAAAGTCAGAGAGCCAACTTCGGTGTCTGAGAGCCGAGTCGACTCCAGCAAAGTCCGAGTCGACTCCGAGGCAGTTCAACTCCAAAGACAGAAGACCAGTTTTTCTGGCTCTGAGAGCCGAGTCGACTCCAAGAGAATCCGAGTCGACTCGAGGAAGTAAAACCGAAAGAAAGATTTTTGGAATCCTGAAGAACGAGTCGTCTCCAGAAGGGAGAGTCATCTCCGGACATTGTCGAGTCGACTCCAGATTTAGCTGAGTCGACTCCAGAATGGGACGACACTTTATTTCAAATTTTGAACAGTGGGCGAGTCGTCTCCAGTAAAGCATGAGTCGACTCCAGCAACAGCCGAGTCGACTCCAGATCGAGCGAGTCGACTTCGATCCCAACGGACACTTTGTCAGGAGTTGCAGATTGTGCAGAACGGCTCTAAAAGTGTGTCTAATGGCTAGTTTTCGATGGGGATTGCTTAAATAGCTAGAGTAAACAGCAATAGAGAAAGAAAGAGAGACTCCATTCAAAGCAAAAGGGATTTCCACCTACCAAAGCCTCTCAAGAGTTAATACAAGAGAAAGAAGGAAGAAGTGCATTGAAGTCCATTCTCCAAACGTCTTTCTCGCATTCAAGGCTCTCCTCTGACATCAGATCATCAGTGCATTCAAAGAGGAGATTCAGAGTTTGAGAAGCCCCTTCTTCCTCTTCCAAAATCTGTTTGAGGGCTTCTAATGTTGGGAACCCGCCTATGCCGCTAATATTTCAAAACAAAAATCAGATTGCAGCGGAATCGGCATAAGCGGGATCGACGTTTATCGCATGAACGCTGTTTCTAGACCGTTCGTAGTTAGATAAGGATTAATAACTTTTAAAACCTTTAGGAAGATCAGATCTTCAACTTGTGCGGGTAGATGATCACCGCAAACTGATGATCGTGGTTTTAGGATGAAGGTTCGTTTGAAGCCGTTCAAATGTCCGGCCTCCACGGGTATTCACACGAAGCAGAGGACCGATCAAAGCTTTCTTGTCTTCCCGGGGTGCTAGCTCCCTTGCAAAGACTTCTTTTGATGGCTGTTCTCATCTCTTTCAATCAACCCTTGATTGTGCTTGAGAGGAGGAAGAAGAAGGATGAAGAAGAGGAAGAAGAAGAATCCCCACGCAGCCTTCTTTTCTTCCTTGCATTGGATGAAGGAAGGGAGGAAGAGGATGCCGCCAAGACACCTCTTGGCTTTTCCTTTTGCTTGCTGCTGAAACAAGAGGAGATGGAGAGGGGGTGGCCACGGCTTGAAGAGGAGGAAAGGTCCTTCTAGGGCGCCGGCCCTAGTCCTTCTTTTATAAGGATGAAGGGCCCTTGACTACTTTCCAAGAGGGGGCACCGGCCCCTTCTCTCTTCATGTCGCACCAACTAAGTGAAGAGGGGCTGATGCCCCTCTTACTTGGTTAACCTAATCCTCTTCCAAAGAGGATTAGGTGCCCTTTTCATGGTTTAGTCCTAATCTGATTAGGATTAACCAAATCATGAATCAATCGGGTTCTATGCTATGCTAGTCCTAATCCAATTAGAACTTGAATGAACCATGACTCAATTGAACTCTTCAATCCTAATCCAATTAGGAGTCATGTTGATTCATTAGATTAATAATTAATTAGGACTTAAGGAATCCTAATCCAAATTAGGACATATTTAATTTTAGTCCTAATCCAATTAGGACTCTATTTGAATCCGAAGTCCTAATCCAATTAGGATTTCTTGGAATCCTATTCTAAGTAGGAATCCAAAGATGAATTCAAAATCCTAATCTAATTAGGATTGTAGGAATCCTACTCCAAGTAGGAATCCCAGTCCTACTCCAACTTCTTATCAATCGAATTGATTACTCGTGATTCATAATCACTTTTCAACCATCGGATCGGTCAATACTTCTAGTGTGTGTGACCCCATAGGTTCTATTCTGACTGGTAGTGAGATATATTGCGATCTCTATCACAATATCATTGAAGACTCCTTTCAATGGGTTGGAACGATTTCAACTCAACTCATTAGGATTTATCGATCATCAAGATAATCCCTATGAGTCCCACCATCTACCAGTGACACCTAGCAGCATGTAGTGGTTACCCAGCAGAATAGAATGGTGAACCTCTAGGTGCAGTTAATATGTGATACAGTCCTACTATCGTGGATCCCTACAGGACGGAGGTCATGGACAACTCGTCAAATCCCATCGTCTGTCATATGTGAAGATTTATTCGACTTAAGTTCGAGAGTGGAAAACTCTTTCTCCACTGTGCAATCTGTCCCGGCCGAGGTCTTACGAACTCAGTCTTATAAATCACATAGGATCTCTCCTTATTTATCAAGGTCGATAGATTCCTTATAGGTGCATACCCTACTCCTACAGTGAACTCACTGCAGCCAATCTACACTGCATGGACCCATATGGCTAGAGACCATGTATGTGTGCAGTTAAACTACAATAACCTCACTGTGAGTAGCCGAAGCACCGCAGGTCAAAGGACCAGTCACACTACTGCAACATCAAGCAAGTCACTGACGAGTGGATAGACATCCAAGTGACTTCTTGTATTGGTCACGCTCAGTACCCTTGTTCTTAACAAGCACCTGCACTATTACTTCAGTATCGCCACACTGTGGACTCGAGTCTCGTCCATCCTTAAGGAAAGTAATCTGTGCACTGATCTCATCGGATTGATCACCGTCCTCGTGATGATCCATCGATCAGGAGCATTTAGAAATTAATCACAATGATGCATGGCTCAAATTCTTAACTCTTAAGAATATGCATCATCATCTTATTAATTCTTGGACGATTCATAGACACATAAACAATATGAATGAAAAAGATGCCTTTTATTTATTCAATAATAACAAAGTCAAATAAAAATTATGTCCCAGAATTAATAATGTGTCAGCCAAAAATTGGCTTCTAGGGCATACATCTAACAATCTCCCACTTGCACTAAAGCCAATCAGTCATATATCTTAGTCCCATCTTCTCAAGGTGGGCTTCAATCTTTTGTTGACTTAGCTATTTAGTGAATGGGTCTGCCACGTTGTCCGCGGAGTCTACTCTCTGCACCTCGACATACTTCTTCTCAACATAGTCGCGTATGAGGTGGAAGTGCCGCTCTATATGCTTGGACTTCTGATGAGACCTTGGCTCCTTTGCAAGAGCTATGGCGCCATTATTATCGCAGTAGAGTGTTATGGCATCTGATGTCATCACGTCTAATTTTGCAATGAATTTCTTGAACCAGAAGCCTTCCTTAGCAGCTTCAGAGGCGGCGATGTATTCAGCTTCCATAGTAGAATCAGCAATGATCGGTTGTTTAGAACTCTTCCAATTCACCGTACCACCATTGCACAAGAACACATATCCAGATGTTAACTTTCTATCATCGACATCAGTCATGAAGTCTGAATCTATGTACCCTTCTACCTTTAACTCTGATGATCCTCCAAAAACCAAGAATAAATCTTTAGTTCTTCTCAAGTACTTAAGAATATTCTTCACAGCTGTCCAGTGTTCTTCACCTGGATTCGACTGATATCTTCTTGTGACACTCACAGCAAGGGCTATATCAGGTCGTGTACATAGCATGGCATACATGAGGCTCCCTATTGCCGATGCATAGGGTATCTTGCTCATGCGTTGAATCTCTTCAGATGTGTTGGGGCACATCTTCTTGGAGAGATGAATTCCATGCCTTAGGGGTAAGAGACCCCTCTTGGAGTTTTCCATGCTGAACCTCTTCAGCACCTCCTCTATGTATATCTTCTGTGAAAGGCCAAGCATCCTTTTAGATCTATCTCTATAGACCTTTATTCCCAAAATATAGGATGCTTCCCCAAGATCTTTCATGGAGAATTCTTTTGACAACCAGACCTTGACCGAGGTTAGCATGGGAATATCATTCCCTATCAGTAGGATGTCGTCCACGTACAGTACGAGAAATACGACAGCGCTCCCACTAACCTTTTTGTAAACACACGGTTCCTCTTCGTTTTTGATGAAATCAAACGTTTTGATTGCGTCATCGAAACGAGTGTTCCAACTCCGAGATGCTTGCTTTAGTCCATAGATGGACCTTTGCAGCTTGCAGACCTTGTGATCTCTATCACTGGAAGTGAAACCCAAAGGCTGTTCCATATAGATATCTTCATCAAGATATCCATTCAGAAAAGCAGTTTTCACATCCATCTGCCATATTTCATAATCATGAAATGCTGCAATGGCAAGCAATGTTCGGATGGATTTCAGCATGGCTACAGGTGAAAAGGTCTCCTGATAGTCAATGCCTTCACGTTGACTATACCCTTTCGCCACCAGCCTTGCCTTAAAGGTCTCTACCTTTCCATCCGAACCTATTTTCCTTTTGTAGATCCATTTGCATCCAATAGGTACAATACCTTCTGGTGGGTCTACTAAGGTCCAGACTTGGTTGGAATGCATGGAGTCTAACTCTGACTTCATGGCTTCCAGCCATTTCTCAGAATCGATATCAGATATCGCCTCGTCGTAGGTTTTGGGATCTTGTGTGTGATCCCTATCTCCCACTAGGAACATTTCCTCGGTATCCTCTAATAGTATACCTAGGTATCTATCGGGAGGATGGGAGACCCTACTAGATCTACGAGGTGGTCGAGGGACATCGTGTACTGGCTCTTTATGAATGGGTTCAATAGGATCCATGACTCGTTGCTTTTCAGAGACTTTCTCTTCAAGCTCAATTTTCCTCCCACTGCCTCTATCAAAGATAAACTGATTTTCCAAGAATATGGCATGATGGCTCACAAACACATTGTGATCCTCTGAGACGTAAAAATTGTATCCTAATGACTCTTTAGGATATCCTATAAAACGAGCACTTATGGTCCTAGCCTCTAGTTTGTCCGCCTGTAGTCTCTTGACGTGGGCCGGACATCCCCAAATCTTGAGATGACCAAGACTTGGTTTCTTACCATGCCATATCTCATACGGTGTGGTAGGAACGGATTTAGAGGGAACTCTATTCAATAAATAAATCGCTGTGAGTAAGGCATCTCCCCAAAGAAACATAGGTAAATCAGTGAAGCTCATCATGGACCTGACCATATCCAATAGGGTCCGATTCCTCCTCTCTGACACCCCGTTGAGTTGAGGTGTACCCGGAGGTGTCCACTGTGAGACTATGCCGTTTTCTTTGAGATAGTCCCGGAATTCCCCACTAAGGTATTCTCCTCCTCGATCTGATCGAAGAGCCTTAAGAGGTTTTCCAGTTTGTTTTTCTACTTCATTCTTGAACTCTTTGAACTTTTCAAAAAGATTCAGACTTGTGTCTCATAAGATATACATACCCATACCGTGAATAATCATCGGTAAAGGTAATGAAGTACGAATAACGTCCCCTGGCTAGCACATCGAATGGGCCACATACATCTGTATGTACTAGGGTAAGTATTTCAGTGGTCCTCTCCCCTTGTCCTACAAAGGGCAATCTAGCCATTTTTTCTTGAAGACAGGATTCGCAAACTGGATATGACTCGGAAGTCAATGAGCCAAGAAGCCCATCTTTATCCATTTTGTTCATTCTGTCCTCTCCAATATGGCCAAGCCTGAGGTGCCACAAATATTTTTGGTTTATCTCATCCTTGGATCTTTTGGATCCTTTGGCATTCACTACTTGCTCAGACACATTTATAGATACATCCATATGCAAATGATAGAGACTGTCAATTATAAAACCACGTGCGACTATTTTATTTCTTAAATAAATAGAACAGCTGTCTTTGTCAAATGTAAAAACATGACCTTCCTGTGCTAGACATGAAACAGAAATCAAATTTCTACTAGCAACAGGTGCATAATAGCAGTCTCTAAGTAATAAACTAAAACCAGACGGTAGTCGCAGATGGTAGGTGCCCACAGCCACAGCAGCAACTTTTGCCCCATTGCCTACCCGAAGGGTTACCGCACCTTCCGCCAGCCTTCTACTTTCCTTTAGACCCTGCATGGTAGTGCACAGATGAGCACTAGAACCAGAATTTATAACCCAACTAGAAGTAGAAGAAACCGTTAGATTAGTTTCAATTATGAGCAAATCTATACCTTCTGAATGTTTTTCACCTTTCATGTTCTTCAGGCTCTCGAGGTATGAAGGACAGTTCCTTTTCCAGTGGCCGTCGACATTGCAGTGGAAACATTTTCCTTTGTCATTAGCCTTTTTCTTTTGAACTTCCTTCTTTGGCTTCTTGTCTTTCTTCTGCTTCTTTGCAGGCTTCTTTTTCTTCCAAGTAGACTTTCTCTTGGAACCAGAAGTCAACTCAGCAGCAAGGACATTGCCCCTTGAACCTTTCAAGGCTCCCTCAGCAGTTACCAACATGTTGATCAGTTCAGTCTTAGTGCATTCAATCTTATTCATGTGGTAGTTTACTATAAACTGACCAAATGAATCAGAAAGTGACTGTAGGATCAAATCCACTTGCAATTCCTTGTGCATGTTCATTCCGAGCTTCTCAAGCTCCTCTAGGTCTTTGATCATAGTCAGACCATGATCATGGACAGACTGCCCTTCGCGCATCTTTGTCTTGAAGAGCCTCTTGGACACTTCAAAACGAGCTGTGTGACTCTACTCACCATACAACTCTTGCAGGTGTGCTAGTATGTCTCTAGCAGTCTTGAGATTCTCATGCTGGCATTGGAGTTTATTTGACATGGATGCCATCATATAGCATTTAACTCTAATGTCATCATCCAGCCATTTTTGTTGCATCTGTCGCTGAACATCAGTAGGACGTGCTGGTAGTGTGGAAATATCTGAATCGAGTATGTAGCCTATTTTCTCATAGCTCAAAATAATTTTGAGATTTCTAAGCCAGTCCTTGTAATTGGTTCCGGTCAATCGGTTGGTCTCAAGAATACGGGTCAAAGGGTTTGAGGCTGACATTATGATCTGCAGAGAGTAAAGATTCTAGTTAGACTTTTGTACTTGATCCTAATCTGTTCTAAGGTCTTTTAGAACAAATGTAACTCCCACTATTTTCTCGAATTCCTCACACTCTCCTGGTCGGAAAACGGAAATCCTACACGACTAGGGTTTCTAGTGGGTACTGCGGTCCCACCAATTTACATGCCACCTCACCTAACAGTTATTGGTGACACATAGATTGATGAATGTACAACTCTTGTATAATGCTTCTCAAGCATGTTGCAGTGTAACTTGGTCTCTAAGCCATGAAAACCTCACCTAACAGTTATTGGTCCCATTTCTTAGTTAAGTCAGACCCACCGTATAACCATAGGAATAAAGTCGTCATTGGGTCCTCACCTAACAGTTATTGGTGCCCAACCCCACCTTTACCCTACAACATCTCATGTCTATAGAGAGGTCCAGCCCCCCGATGCAACTTGCCCACTGTGTCCAGCCGAGACAAATCAACATCAGAAAGACCTTAGCAGCTCTACTACAGTGGAAGACCTATTGACTTAATATTGGTTAATCAGGTCTTAGTGTTTGCAACTTGAGCTCTTCATAAGAGGTAATCGAACAATTGGCCAGGTAAGCAGGTGGGAGGCTCCCCTTACTCAGAGAGTAAGGTCCTAATTAAGTAACCACCTTTCATGCTTTCCTAGACACCAATTAGATCAATTAATCTAATATGACTTGCTCATGTCGGTTCACTCTCGACTTGATTGAGGAGGTTTTAATTTAGGTCTCAATTGGGTTTGCTACATCACATGTAAACCTATCTACCCGACTCACATTCATATCACATGCAAACGGCACATTGCAGGTAGTTATAATCGCAGCAATAATTAAAGCTAAACTTTAAATAGGTGATGATCATGGATTCTAATTAGGTCGTATTACAAGCACATGCACGTCAATCGATCAACTGATCTTCAACTCTTGAATTGGTTCCAAGCCTCCTTGACTCGATCCTTGACCAACTCTTGATCCAATCGCCATCAACCGCTTAGAGCCCTGTTCATCTCATGCATCATCTTCGACTTGATCGTTGACGTACATCACATCACAGAAAATACAACCAGATATAAAATAAAAATAAAAATAAATTACATCCCCTTTTAGGAGGCACGCAGGCCTCTCAAAACATCAAATAAGATGCATGCAAGCATCTGTAAAATTACATGACATTGCAGATCACATCGCAGGTCTTTACATTTAATACCAAAAGGGTTTGAATCCTATGATCATCACCATATGCAACAATTATAATTTTCAGATCTTATAATTAATTGATTATCTCATGACATAGGTTGCTGATCATGCTAATCATGATTCTAAACTTTGTAATCACATTAACAATGCTATTAGAATCATCCTTTTATCATATAAAAATCAGAATGTAAAAATCAGTACCATAGAAAAATTCTGCATGCAAAAAATTTTCAGCATGCATGATCATTCAATTTTCAGATCTAATAAGCCTACTTATAATTAATTCTTACCTTAAACTACGAAGCCTAGGCTCTGATACCACTGTTGGGAACCCACCTATGCCGCTGATATTTCAAAACAAAAATCAGATTGCAGCGGAATCGGCATAAGCGGGATCGATGTTCATCGCATGAACGCTGTTTCTAGACCGTTCGTAGTTAGATAAGGATTAATAACTTTTAAAACCTTTAGGAAGATCAGATCTTCACCTTGTGCGGGTAGATGATCACCGCAAACTGATGATCGTGGTTTTAGGATGAAGGTTCATTTGAAGCCGTTCAAATGTCCGGCCTCTACGGGTATCCACACGAAGCAGAGGACCGATCAAAGCTTTCTTGTCTTTCCGGGGTGCTAGCTCCCTTGCAAAGACTTCTTTTGATGGCTGATCTCCTCTCTTTCAATCAACCCTTGATTGTGCTTGAGAGGAGGAAGAAGAAGGATGAAGAAGAGGAAGAAGAAGAATCCCCACGCAGCCTTCTTTTCTTCCTTGCGTTGGATGAAGGAAGGGAGGAAGAGGATGCCGCCAAGACACCTCTTGGCTTTTCCTTTTGCTTGCGGCTGAAACAAGAGGAGATGGAGAGGGGGTGGCCACGGCTTGAAGAGGAGGAAAGGTCCTTCTAGGGCGCCGGCCCTAGTCCTTCTTTTATAAGGATGAAGGGCTCCTACAAGTTAGGAGCCCTTGACTACTTTCCAAGAGGGGGCACCGGCCCCTTCTCTCTTCATGTCGCACCAACTAAGTGAAGAGGGGCTGATGCCCCTCTTACTTGGTTAACCTAATCCTCTTCCAAAGAGGATTAGGTGCCCTTTTCATGGTTTAGTCCTAATCTGATTAGGATTAACCAAATCAGGAATCAATCGGGTTCTATGCTATGCTAGTCCTAATCCAATTAGAACTTGAATGAACCATGACTCAATTGAACTCTTCAATCCTAATCCAATTAGGAGTCATGTTGATTCATTAGATTAATAATTAATTAGGACTTAAGGAATCCTAATCCAAATTAGGACATATTTAATTTTAGTCCTAATCCAATTAGGACTCTATTTGAATCTGAAGTCCTAATCCAATTAGGATTTCTAGGAATCCTATTCTAAGTAGGAATCCAAAGATGAATTCAAAATCCTAATCTAATTAGGATTGTAGGAATCCTACTCCAAGTAGAAATCCCAGTCCTACTCCAACTTCTTATCAATCGAATTGATTACTCGTGATTCATAATCACTTTTCAACTATCGGATCGGTCAATACTTCTAGTGTGTGTGACCCCATAGGTTCTATTCTGACTGGTAGTGAGATATATTGCGATCTCTATCACAATATCATTGAAGACTCCTTTCAATGGGTTGGAACGATTCCAACTCAACTCATTAGGGTTTATCGATCATCAAGATAATCCCTATGAGTCCCACCATCCACCAGTGATACCTAGCAGCATGTAGTGGCTACCCAGCAGAATAGAATGGTGAACCTCTAGGTGCAGTTAATATGTGATACAGTCCTACTATCGTGGATCCCTACAGGACAGAGGTCATGGACAACTCGTCAAACCCCATCGTCTGTCATATGTGAAGATTTATTCGACTTAAGTTCGAGAGTGGAAAACTCTTTCTCCACTGTGCAATCTGCCCCGGCCGAGGTCTTACGAACTCAGTCTTATAAATCACATAGGATCTCTTCTTATCTATCAAGGTCGATAGTTCCTTATAGGTGCATACCCTACTCCTACAGTGAACTCACTGCAGCCAATCTACACTGCATGGGCCCATATGGCTAGAGACCATGTATGTGTGCAGTTAAACTACAATAACCTCACTGTGAGTAGCCGAAGCACCGCAGGTCAAAGAACCAGTCACACTACTGCAACATCAAGCAAGTCACTGACGAGTGGATAGACATCCAAGTGACTTCTTGTATTGGTCACGCTCAGTACCCTTGTTCTTAACAAGCACCTGCACTATTACTTCAGTGTCGCCACACTGTGGACTCGAGTCTCGTCCATCCTTAAGGAAAGTAATCTGTGCACTGATCTCATCGGATTGATCACCGTCCTCGTGATGATCCATCGATCAGGAGCATTTAGAAATTAATCACCAATGATGCATGGCTCAAATTCTTAACTCTTGAGAATATGCATCATCATCTTATTAATTCTTGGACGATTCATAGACACATAAACAATATGAATGAAAAAGATGCCTTTTATTTATTCAATAATAATAAAGTCAAATACAAATTATGTCCCAGAATTAATAATGTGTCAGCCAAAAATTGGCTTCTAGGGCATACATCTAACATCTAACTCTACATTATTTATATTGTTCATATTTGCTTGTTAAGAAGCTTTTCCTGTACTCTTTACAAACTGTCTTCTTGTTAGTTAATTCAATCAGGGGATTGAATCAAGGTTGTAGAGGTTTGTTGGTGAGCCGAGGTTAAAACCAACGGTGTAAGGGTTTGGTTGTGATTCCGGGAAAACAATCGGGTGGTTCTAGTCGGTGAGCCTGTGAAAACCGACCGAGTTCGTTGTGATCTCGTAAAACAACAAGTTGGGTTGTGAGCTTGTAAAACAACCGGCTGTAATCCAAGAGATTATAGTGAACTCCCAAGTGAAGCTTGGGGAGTGGACGTAGGAGCAAGGGTTAGCTCCGAACCACTATAAAATCTCTTGTGTTTGTGATTGTTTAATTGTCTCTCCCATTCCCCTCATCCACTGCATATAGTAAACTAATTAATCCACTTACAATAAAGTTTAATTAGTTACTCATTAAGTTTCTAATTTGCAATTATTATTTAAAACCCAATTCACCCCCCCCTTTTGGGTTGTCTTTTTGGGCAACAAGTGGTATCAGAGCCGGAACTCTTCTACCAAAAGAGTAAAAGATCAAAATGACAACCCCATTTGGATCTTCTCATATTGAGGGGCAGTCCACCCATAGACCTCCATTCTTCAATGGAACCGACTACTCCTATTGGAAGGCTAGGATGAGGATATTTATCCAAGCTCAAGACTATGAGATTTGGACCACCATACTTAATGGACCATACATCCCATCAATTTTTGTAGAGGGTGTTACTATACCCAAACTTGAAAAAGATTGGGATGACAATGATATTAGGAAGGCACAACTAAATGCCAAAGCAATGAATGTGCTTTATTGTGCTTTAGACCGTAATGAATTCAATAGAGTCTCTACTTGCAATTCTGCAAAAGAGATATGGGATAGACTTGAAGTGACCCACGAGGGCACAAATCAAGTAAAAGAATCTAAAATAAATATACTAGTTCATAAATATGAACTATTTAAGATGGAATCCAATGAAACTATCACTTGCATGTTTACTAGGTTTACTGATATTGTTAATGGCCTAAAGAGCCTTGGCAAAAATTATACTAACAGTGACCTTGTTAGAAAAATTCTTCGATGTTTGCCAAGGTCATGGGAGGCCAAGGTAACGGCAATCCAAGAAGCCAAGGACTTGAACAAGCTTCCACTTGAGGAGCTTCTTTGATGACCCAAAGATTGATTCATAGATTGATTTTGATGATCACAAAACCTTGAAGTATAGATACTAATGTTTATGTTGCAAGGAGAAAGATATTTATTTTGCAAGGAACATAGCAAGTTGGAAGAACACAAGAAGGCCTCCAAAGCTCTCAAGTTGGAAGAAAGCTACAATTTATTGGCCCAAGTTTAAAGTTCAAAGGATTCAAATTGGAGGAGTAAAATCAAAAGAAAAATTCAAAAGAACAGTCTTCGAGTCGACTCCAGTGGAACGCGAGTCGACTCCGATGGTTGGTAGGTCGACTCCAAAGAAAGCAAGAGTCGACTCTCAGCGGAACACAAAGAAAAAGTCAGAGAGCATTTTTGGGACTCTGAGATTCGAGTCGACTTCCGCATTGCACGAGTCGACTCCGAGACTCCGCGACCATCAACAGACAGAAAACCAAGTTACTGCCTCTGAGATTCGAGTCGACTCCCAGACAGCTCGAGTCGACTCCAAGGCAGCGCTACACCAAGATGGCAGAAGGCTGTGTTTTGCAAACTGAGAGCCGAGTTGACTCCAAGGAAGTTCGAGTCGACTCCAAGACTGGACGAGCCAAAAGACAGAGGATCGGGAGTTCGGGCTCTGAGATTCGAGTCGACTCCCAGGACAGTCGAGTCGACTCGAGAGGACAAAATTCAAAATTGGATCCACGGACTTCAGTGGATGAGCCGACTTCGAAATTGCCAGGTCAGCTCCAGAAGTTGGCGAGTCGACTCCAGGTTAAGCCGAGTCGACTCCCAGTCAAGGCATGCACTTTAATTCAAATTTGGAACAGTGGCCGAGTCGTCTCCAGTAAAGCACGAGCCGACTCCTGCAACAGGCGAGTCGACTCCTGATCGCGCGAGTCGACTCCGATCCCAACGGTAATATTGTCAGGAAGTGCAGACTGTGTCCAACGGCTCTATTTTTGTCTCTAACGGCTATATTCTTGTTTCCACGCCATCTAAAGCTATAAAAACAAGAAGAGAGCTAGGGGAGAAATGATGGAAGTGGGAGAGATCATCTAGGAAAGAGATCTCAAAGAGATTACAAAGGAAATCTCCCATAAGCACAAAAGGGCCATCCAAAACGAAATAGAGAGAAGAAGAGCATCCAAGTGAATCCGAAAGCTTCCTCTCCATCCGTGTGCTGCCTCGGGGATCCTCTACTTCATGCCAAATCAGAGGAGGATCAAGTAAAGAAGAAGCCGAGCTCCTCCATCTTCAAAACTCGTTTGAGGGCTTCTCTTTACTCTATTTGTTTATATTATCATATTTGCTTGTTTAAGAAGCTTTGTTTTGTTTTATACTTTGTTTTAATATCTTGTAACTTGATTCAATCAAGGGATTGAATCAAGGGGTTAAGGTTTGTTGGTGAGCCAAAGAAAAACCAACGGTGATAGGTTTGTTGGTGAGCCGAGGGTAAAACCAACGTGTAAGGGTTTGATTGTGAGCCCGGGAAAACAATCGGGTTGGTTCTAGTCGGTGAGCCTGGGAAAACCGACCGAGTTCGTTGTGCGCTCGTAAAACAACAAGTTGGGTTGTGAGCTTGTAAAACAACCGGCTGTAATCGGGAGGATTATAGTGAAATTCTCAAGAGGTCTTGGGGAGTGGATGTAGGTGCTGGGGTGCACCGAACCACTATATGTCTTTTGTGTTTGTAATGCCTCTAGTTATTGTCTAACTAACACACTTACTTACTTAGATAAATTGCTTGCTTAATTCTTATCCGCACATCCTTTAGTTGCAAGCATATTTAATCAAGTCGAAGTCTATACATCAAACCCTTGCTAAGTTTAACTTTCACTACAACTTAGCATAGTTAATCAAAAAGTTTTAGAAGTAGCATAAAAGTTTTAAAAGACCCAATTCACCCCCCCTCTTGGGTTGTATCTACTGGGCAACAAGTGGTATCAGAGCAGGTGCTCAAGTATTATTTGTAGTCTTAACCGACTAGAGCCAAAGATCATGACAACTCAAATAGATAGTTTTCTAGGAGAAGGACAATCAATTGATACACCTCCACTATTTAATGGCATAAACTATACACATTGGAAAATACGCATGCGCATCTTTATTCAATCACAAAACTATTATTTATGGAAAATCATAATAAATGATCTTCACACACTCTCTCAAACGTTTAATGAAAAGGACTTAGCACAATTGAATGCTGATGCAATGAACCTATTATATTGTGCATTAGATAGGAATGAGTTTAATTGCATATCTTCTTGCATGACTGCTAAAGAAATATGGAATATGCTTGAAGACAAATATGAATGCACTAACAAATCTGAAACATCATGTGTAGAAGGAGAGCAGTATCATATTGAAAATCCATGCTTGGTGGCACAAGAGGTACATGCTGAGACTGAAAGCAATTTTACATTTGATAAACTCCATGATGCCTTTTCTGATTTGTATTTAGAATATAAGAAACTTATCTGTAAGAACAAGAACTTGAAGAATGAAAATCAAATTCTAATAAATGAAAAACTGAAACTAACTAGTAAAATTGAAATCTTAGTTAAAGAAAATCAAGAACTAAATCAAAGGGATCAACTTCTCACTGAAAGTCAAGATAAACTTAAGAAAAACAATGAATTACTTTCAGAAGATAACAGAAGATTAACTAAAGAAGTTGACAAATTAAAACCTATTGTTGAACGATTTACCTTCAGCTCTGAAAAATTGAACCTAATGATAAATAATCAAAGAGCTGAATTTGATAAAGTTGGATTAGGATATCAACCTTGGTACACCCAAAAATCTTTTAAGAATATGTTGGTTAAAACAGTCTTTAATTATTCTAAAACAGATTCTTATAATACTGATAAACAAAAGCTAAGTAAAATCTCTTCTATTGTTCCTAAATCTATACATTACAAATTTGATGAACCTAAAAGGCAAAAACAGAAAACTGAAGGTTTATCTACTACTTATGTTAGATCTATGTTTGTTAAATTCAACAAGAGGATACAGAAATACATCCCTTGTAATCCTAAAATCTTTAAATTTATGGACAAAATAGCTATTAAGAAAATATGGGTTCCAAAAGGAACAATTATAGCTAACCTACAAGGACCCAAAAGAGATTGGGTTCCTAAGTTGAAAATATGATTATTTTTCAGCAAGCATGTCTAGCTATCCAAGGTTCTAATGAAAGATGTTATCTAAACAATGGGTGCTCTAGACATGTGTTAAAGGATTGAATTTAAAATGTAATTAAGAAGAATGAGTTAAATGAAAGAAATAATGATATATTATTGCATCCTCTCATATTGAAATTACTTTAGTATTCGATTAAAATATGAATTGCATGTATTGATCAATTTTGTGATATAGAAAATACTTTTGGAAATATAATCAAATCTCTTCATTTTATAGTATACTTTACTCACTATTGGATAAGTTGCTAAATGATTAATCAATTTATTAAGAATAACTCTATGAATTCTCTATATGCTTGATTGAGAGTTATTATCCATGGCATTATTGTTTATTGATCATAGATATGATAATGTGTACTTGGTATGCTTTTGAATATATGCACTATGAATACCAAGAAACCATCCTTGGCATATAAAATCAACTCATGCTAGTATGTACTTAATCTCAAAAGACCTTGCCATAGGCTTACTTAGATTATCTACTTAAAGGTCAAAGTTTTGCTATGCATGCTAACTAAGGAAACAAACAAAAATCATTTCTAAATCTAAAGATGTTGTTTCCATCTCCAAGTTTTTTTTCAAAAGCTTACATTGGATTTATTCTTGAAAAATAAAACTGAAGTATTTTTCTGTATTTACTAAATCTTGTAAAAGTGGTTCAAATGATAAAGGTTTCCAAACTGTGAAGATAAAGAGTATCATGGCACAGTGTTGAAAACCAAAATCCTGATAAAGGTTATACAGAAAATAATATTAAATCCAATGATTTCAGCACCAAGGACACCATAAGCAAAATAGGATTAATAGAATTCTTGAAGAAATGAAAAAGACAATTATGTATGATAGTCATCTACTTAAATAATTTTTAAAAGACTATCATCACTGCTTGTCATACATATGATTTCTATTTTTGATGAAAATTTTGATCTTCTGAAAAATGGAAAATGAACCATTGCATATCTTTCATATTTTTCAGTCGTACATGTTATTATGAAAATAATGCCAAATCTGATAAAGATACTTCTATCCTTGGATATCATTCATCAAGCAATGCATATAGAACATTCATGAAAAATTCTAGTTGTAGAAGTATCAATTCATTTTATTCTTTATGAGACTAATGATTTATTATCAAAATACTAAAATCAAATTATATGGTTAATCTTTTACATATGCACTTAATGAAGAAAAATTGATGACTACTAAAAGACTAAATCAAGAAAAGAGGAAATAGATCTTGATAAAGATTCTTGCATGATTAGAAGTAAAGATCATCATTATCATGTGCTTGCTTCATGAGCTTTATATTCTGTCAAATGAATATGTAGAAGTCACTCCTATGTGGTTACTTCATTAAAAAGGAGATCTATGAAAAATAACCACCATATTTAAAAATACACATTACATATATGATAAAGCAATATGTGATTTAGAACAAGCATCAAAAGCATGATATATAAAAGCTTAAGCAACCTTTTTGATAGAAAGTAATAGTGATAAATCTATGCATCAAAAAGATGAATTTGTGATATCTTATTTGCTCAAAGTATGCATTGATGACATCATTTTTGGTTCTACTAATGAAGAGTTATATTGCAAAGTGAGTTTGAAATATGATGAATGAATTAACATCTTCTCTCAAACTCCAAATTAAGACAAACAGGAAAGGGGATCTTCATTGACCAACGTTAGTCCACAAGAAAACTCTTATAGAAGATTGGCATGAAGAAGGTATATCTATGACCCCATCTTGTAGAATTTGAAAAGGATGAGCAAAGTAGATCTATTGTGTTAAAGCTGTATTGAAGCATGATAGAATAATTATTCTATCATACAGCTAGTAGACCAGATTGTATGCTCATTATGTGACCTTGTGCAAGACTTCAATCTAACTTTAATTAATCATATTTTATTGATAACAAATAAATCATAATCTGAATTTTGATAGAAACAAATGTTTAAGATAAATTGATTAAAACATAGTTAACATATCTTATTGATAATTATCTTAAGCAAATAGAATCTAAACTAAATTGACTTAAACTATCTTGGTTAATGAATCTATCTCTTTAGTTCAAATGATATGTGCTTGCTTATATTTAGGCAATCTCTTGAGTAAAGTGACTCAACATGCAACTATTGTCATATCTTATATTGAGTCATCTAGTTAAAAAAATATATATGTTGGATGTATGCTTTGTATCTTAAAGAAACTAATGACCTTCCTTCAAGAAAGAAAAATGAGAAATTTCAACTTGAAGGATATCTTCATGTAAGATACACTAAACATTCACATGCAAACAAGAGAGAGGATCTTCTTCAGCCAAAAGTTCACACATAAGAAATCTAGTTTGGCTTGAAGAACATATAATGAATAGGTAATTTAGATACCTTTCTCACAAATTAGTTGAGCAAAGTCAGTAACTTAAATCTTATTATGGCATGATTAAATTCTTTAATTATTAATTTTTTGATATCATGTCTATATGTGTATTGACTGACTTATACTTTTAGAAATTATTTCATGGTTTGCCCAAACTAAAATATATCTTTGCCTATGTCATAACCATGAAATACACAAGTATATGCTTAAAATGTTAATGTAAAATAACTTGTGAGAAGTTATGAATCCTTGAGCATAATGAAAATGTTGTTTGCATGATATACATATATATGATACGTAAGATTAATTCTCTATTCTGCTCTCTCATGAAAATTACTTGAGAATAACAAAAAGAGAGAGAGATAAAGAAAAGAAAATGGATATTATTCAAGAGAAGTAAAATCCAAGTAGAGGCAAACACTTCAACCTTAAGGAAAAGCAAAACAAACTTAATATATTCGACACATTTGTGAGACTTGTGTGAGCATTCTTTTGGAAGGGATAAAATCCATAATTAATTACACTTAAACAGGGAGGTTTTGAAGTAAACATTTTAACCTTTCTATATTGCTCATCATAGGGATGGTGCCAATGGGGAGGCTAGTGGTAGTACCCGACACTATTTGACCCAACTATTCGGTGTAGGGCATATTAGGGACGGCACAAGAGGGAGGCTAGTGGTAGTACCTCGTGCCCCTTTCCAACTCCACCGGATAGGGAGCAAATAGAGTATAGAGCATAAGAAAGTTATAAATGAAAAACAAAGTAAATGAAAGTAGAATTAAGTCAAATTTTTAATCACTTGAAAACACACTTTAAGGATGAAATCATTGCAAGATTATATTTAAATAGGGGGAGTTTATTTGAAAAGAATTGATTTTGATCCTTGACATTCTTGTTCTTAGTATTTTAATGCATGACTTAACACATGGTATATTTTGCATATGGTATGATGTCTTGATTTATGGATTCTCAATATTTTGTAATGTTTCATACTTGGACAATTTGATTGAATGTTTGAATTGCTACATAACATCTTTTGTTTAGTTTTATTGAAAAGAAATTTCAGATTTGTCATTCACAATCATTGTTAAAATCTGAAAGCTAAATAAAATTGTAGAAAGGAGAAGAGAAGAACATCTCTATTTAGGAAAAATAAATTGATATTGATCTATCTTTCTACTTGCCTAACTTTGATACATAATGTCCTAATACTTGTTAAAATATCCTTTATTTTGTATCGAAACTCAAAATTAAACACAAAGATTCTGAAAGTGCTTTAATATTACTGAAATATGTATTTTTCAATCGTAACAATTTAAGATGAGCTACATTGTGAAAGATACATATCTCATATTATGACTTAGAAAGCTTCTATTAAAAATCCTATGTAATTCAGAATCCGATTTTGTATAAAAGTTTAAACTCCATATGATTACTAAATAAAATGTTAATGTAAGAAAAACAGAATTTATTTTGATTGCTCCGATACGCATCCGAAACATATCATTTCTTACCTTCAAAGTATACTAATTTTGATTCAAATGATGTGTCTTACGATGATCTTGATTGCAAGTAAATATTTTTAAAATATATGACTTTATTTTAATATTTAAAAAAATTTATTGAGCTTCATGTATACATTGCTGAAAAACTGTGATTAAGAAATTGAGTTCTATAAATACACATACCTCAATGATCATCTATATGTTTTTCTCTCCTACATTCTTAGAAACTATCATCAGAATATATATATATAGAGTGAATACTATAAATTTTGAATAATTCTAGATCACTCTACATTCTCGATAACATAGAATTTCAGTTTTATTCACGTTTATTATTAAATTCTGAAATTCAACCAAAGAAAAGAATGATTAAAGAAGAATGCATCTTTTGAGGGGGAGCTTTAGATATTCAGTATCTTATCCTAAAGAAACTTTAATTTGATGCATACCTTGAATTTTATGGATTGATTTTGATGAACCTCCTTATATTGCAAGACATGCTTTAATTACCTTGAGATGAGTTCTATAAAGGCTGTCTTATCTCAAACCTTGAGTCTTATGAAAATGAGCTGAAACTTATAGAAAATATATTTTTGAGATTGACAATTTTATTGAACATTATCTTCAAATTCTAAACTCTTAAATGGAATGATCAATAGAGGGGGAGAAAGAAAATTTCAGAAGGAGAGGTCTCATGGAACTTAATCGCATATATCTATAACTAAAGGAGAGAGGAAGAATACAAAATGAAAAATGATCCTAATACTCTCCAATATGTATCATCTGAAATTTAATCTGAAAATTTTTATGATACACCTTGAGGCCTGTTATTTGGTTAGTATATCTTATGCATAAATCATGAACTAAATTGCAAGTTGAGCTTAAAGAGCCTCTAACTTAATGAAAAAGGGGGAGAATAACGTGTAAAATTTTCTTGAGTATCTTTTAGAAAATCTATTTTGATATTCACTAATGAGTCCTAATTGACTTGATCTTTAAAACTTAAATTCTGTGCCAATTCATTATTTTATGTATCAAATTATGCTTATTTTCTAAAGGAATAAAAGAAAGTCTTTAAAAGAGCTCAAAGATGTATCAAAAATTGCATAAACTCATATTTTGGTATTTGTGCCCCAATGCTCTTATTATCATATAAGAACTTTGAAGTCATTAAGAATTAATGATCCAACATGATGATATGTTTTTCCAAATATATAAGTTTTGATCTTTTACTCTGAAAATTAATTAAATTGCTCTCATGTTGATAAAATACTTAATAGATTGGGCAAAAGGTCTTAAATGAACAAGCTTTCATACTTAGTGAAGAGAGGTTAGATTTCCACTCATATTTTTTCTTGAATATCATTTGTGGTACTTCTTGAATTAACCTAAGGAAGATTCCACCTACACTTGATTAGAAAACTATCTGTGGTATCAAATTAAAAAAAAACCTCTTGAATTCACACTCGATGTGTTCTGCTCTGATCTTTGTACTTAATGTTTCACTATCTTTTTGATGGTGTCAAAAAGGGGGAGAAATATCTAAGTATATGCTATATACTCAGAATGCTTTATTACTTTGAATTGAATACAAATCAGCTTAAAATTTAAATATGTTGATTGTGTTAAGCTGATTAAATCTAAAGCATTATCATGAAGTATGTTTTTAAATATATATGTTTTCCACTTCATGCAACTTAGCTATGTATTACTTCTAGAAATCAATATCTTTTATATTGCATATACTCCAAGTTTTGTCATCATCAAAAAGGGGGAGATTGATGACCCAAAGATTGATTCATAGAATGATTTTGATGATCACAAAACCTTGAAGTATAGATACTAATGTTTATGTTGCAAGGAGAAAGATATTTATTTTGCAAGGAACATAGCAAGTTGGAAGAACACAAGAAGGCCTCCAAAGCTCTCAAGTTGGAAGAAAGCTACAATTTATTGGCTCAAGTTTAAAGTTCAAAGGATTCAAATTGGAGGAGTAAAATCAAAAGAAAAATTCAAAAGAACAGTCTTCGAGTCGACTCCAGTGGAACGCGAGTCGACTCCGATGGTTGGTAGGTCGACTCCAAAGAAAGCAAGAGTCGACTCTCAGCGGAACACAAAGAAAAAGTCAGAGAGCATTTTGGGACTCTGAGATTCGAGTCGACTCCCGCATTGCACGAGTCGACTCCGAGACTCCGCGACCATCAACAGACAGAAAACCAAGTTACTGCCTCTGAGATTTGAGTCGACTCCCAGACAGCTCGAGTCGACTCCAAGGCAGCGCTACACCAAGATGGCAGAAGGCTGTGTTTCGCAAACTGAGAGCCGAGTCGACTCCAAGGAAGTTCGAGTCGACTCCAAGACTGGACGAGCCAAAAGACAGAGGATCGGGAGTTCGGGCTCTGAGATTCGAGTCGACTCCCAGGACAGTCGAGTCGACTCGAGAGGACAAAATTCAAAATTGGATCCACGGACTTCAGTGGATGAGCCGACTCCGAAATTGCCAGGTCAGCTCCAGAAGTTGGCGAGTCGACTCCAGGTTAAGCCGAGTCGACTCCCAGTCAAGGCATGCACTTTAATTCAAATTTGGAACAGTGGCCGAGTCGTCTCCAGTAAAGCACGAGCCGACTCCTGCAACAGGCGAGTCGACTCCTGATCGCGCGAGTCGACTCCGATCCCAACGGTAATATTGTCAGGAAGTGCAGACTGTGTCCAACGGCTCTATTTTTGTCTCTAACGGCTATATTCTTGTTTCCACGCCATCTAAAGCTATAAAAATAAGAAGAGAGCTAGGGGAGAAATGATGGAAGTGGGAGAGATCATCTAGGAAAGAGATCTCAAAGAGATTACAAAGGAAATCTCCCATAAGCACAAAAGGGCCATCCAAAACGAAATAGAGAGAAGAAGAGCATCCAAGTGAATCCGAAAGCTTCCTCTCCATCCGTGTGCTGCCTCGGGGATCCTCTACTTCATGCCAAATCAGAGGAGGATCAAGTAAAGAAGAAGCCGAGCTCCTCCATCTTCAAAACTCGTTTGAGGGCTTCTCTTTACTCTATTTGTTTATATTGTCATATTTGCTTGTTTAAGAAGCTTTGTTTTGTTTTATACTTTGTTTTAATATCTTGTAACTTGATTCAATCAAGGGATTGAATCAAGGGGTTAAGGTTTGTTGGTGAGCCAAAGAAAAACCAACGGTGATAGGTTTGTTGGTGAGCCGAGGGTAAAACCAACGTGTAAGGGTTTGATTGTGAGCCCGGGAAAACAATCGGGTTGGTTCTAGTCGGTGAGCCTGGAAAAACCGACCGAGTTCGTTGTGCGCTCGTAAAACAACAAGTTGGGTTGTGAGCTTGTAAAACAACTGGCTGTAATCGGGAGGATTATAGTGAAATTCCCAAGAGGTCTTGGGGAGTGGATGTAGGTGCTGGGGTGCACCGAACCACTATATGTCCTTTGTGTTTGTAATGCCTCTAGTTATTGTCTAACTAACACACTTACTTACTTAGATAAATTGCTTGCTTAATTCTTATCCGCACATCCTTTAGTTGCAAGCATATTTAATCAAGTCGAAGTCTATACATCAAACCCTTGCTAAGTTTAACTTTCACTACAACTTAGCATAGTTAATCAAAAAGTTTTAGAAGTAGCATAAAAGTTTTAAAAGACCCAATTCACCCCCCCTCTTGGGTTGTATCTACTGGGCAACATTCTTGGATCTCTAATGACGCATGAGCTCACAATGAAACAACACAGCGAAGAAGAATCCTCTCATAAGAAAAAGGTAATAGCCCTCAAATCTACTTCTTCTAACAAAGATTTATCTTGCAGCAGCAGCAGCGAAGAAGAAGATAATGAGGGAGATGATGATGAGGCTCTTCTCGTGCGAAAGTTCAGAAAGTTCATCAACCGGAAGAAGTCCTTTCATCAAAGGAGAGGTCCCTCAAGTTCCTACAACAAGGATAAAGATAAGGAACGAGAAAATGAAGAAATCGGATGCTATGAATGCAAGAAGATGGGACATTTCAGAGTTGACTGTCCCTTGCTGAAGAAGGGGAGCAAATATAAGAAAAAGAAAGTCCTCGTCTCCACTCTGTCGGACTCCGATTCATCATCATCATCATCGGATGAGGAACAAGAGGAAAAGGCCAACTTCTGCTTCATGGCGAATAAAAATAAGGTAACATCTGAAATGCATTTAGATTTTACCTTGATGAATTGTATGATGCGTTTAATGAACTAATGGATGAATATAAGAAAATAAATCTTAAGAATAAAGAACTAAAACTAACTAATCAATCTCACTTCCATAAGTATGATAAATTAATTAAGGACAAGGATTTTATCATTAAAAAAATTTAGAACTTAAAACAAGCAACCAAAAATTAATTCAAAAAACTAATACCTTAATTAAAGATAACGAAAACTAACCAAGAAAATTTCAGAACTTAAAAACGGTAAACAAACTTTAAAAGATAATCTCACAAAAGACTTAAACACACTAAAAACAGAAAAATAAAAGCTTACACAAGAGCTTGAAAAATACAAACCTATTGTTGAAAAGTTTATATATAGTTCTGAAAAATTGGAAATGATACTTAACAATCAACGAGCTGTGTTTAATAGAGCTGGTTTAGGATACAAACCTAAGAATAAGCAAAAGCTCCTTAGTAACTTTTTTGTGAAAGCAGGGGAAAGTAAAATTAAGAATATAACCTGTTTTTGCTGTGGAAAGGTAGGACATAAAGCTAATGTGTGTGACCATAGGAAGGTAGGAGCTAAAAGAAAAAATAAAAAGGTTTGGGTTCCAAAAGGAACCAATTTTACTAATCTTGAAGGACCCAAGAAAACTTGGGTACCTAAAATTATATGATTTTCTTTTGTAGGAGTGTCTTGCAGCCAAAGTCGACAAAAACTATTGGTACTTGGATAGTGGCTGCTCAAGACACATGACGGATGACAAGGAGCAATTCTTCACCCTAGAGCCTAAAAAGGGAGGTGCAGTGACATTTGGAGACAATAATCAAGGTCACATCATTGGTATAGGTAAAATACAAATCACCTCCTCAACCTTTGTTGATAATGTACGATTGATAGATGGTCTTAAACATAACTTACTTAGCATAAGTCAATTATGTGATAAGGATTTTGATGTTCTGTTTAAACCATCCCTATGCATCATAACCAACTCAATTGACAATAGCTTAGTATTCAAAGGAATAAGACGTGGAAATGTCTATGTAGTAGATCTTGAAGATCTTGCTAAAAACAGTCCTTGCTTAGTAGCTAGTGATACTAAGGTTGATGATGCAAGCTGGTTATGGCACCGTAAATTAGCACATGCAAGTATGGATACAATATCTAAGTTAGTTAAAAGAGATTCTGTAATAGGTTTGCCAAAACTAAAATTTGAGAAAAATAAAATTTGTGAAGCATGTCAATATGGCAAACAATCGAGGAGCTCTTTTAAATCCATAAATTGTGTCTCTACCTCTAGATCTCTTGAACTACTACACATGGATCTATTTGGACCAACTAGAACCATAAGTCTTGGTGGAAACAAATATGGTCTTGTTATTGTAGATGATTTTTCTAGATATACTTGGGTCATGTTTTTAGCTCATAAAGATGAAGCACTTTCTGTATTTAAGAAATTTTATAAGGAAGTAACTAATGCAAGAAATGCTTCAGTCATAGCTATTAGAAGTGATCATGGAACGGAATTTGAAAATCATCTATTTGATGAATTCTATAGTAAAAAGGGGATAACTCATAATTTCTCTGCACCTAGGACACCACAACAAAATGGAGTTGTAGAAAGAAAGAATAGAACCCTAGAGAAAATGGCTAGAACCATGTTGTGTGAAAGTAACCTCCCTAAGTACTTTTGGGGAGAAGCCATTAATACATCATGTCATATACTAAATAGAGTTTTATTGAGACCCATTATAAAGAAAACACCTTATGAACTTTAGAGAAATAGAAAGCCCAAAGTAAACTATTTTCATATTTTTGGATGTAGGTGTTTCATTCATAATAATGGCAAGGATAACTTAGGTAAATTTGATTCTAAATCTGATGAAGGTATCTTTTTGGGATATTCTACATCAAGTAAAGCTTATAGAGTATTTAACAAAAGAAACCTTGTTATTGAAGAGTCTATACATGTTGTTTTTGATGATACTAATGATGTCTCTTCTAGCAAGAAAGTAGCTCTTGATGATGATGCAGAAATTCTTGAAGAAAGGATTGATGAGATGACATTACAAGAAGATGAACCAAAGCTAATTGGAGATGCATCAACAAGCCAAGAGGCAATTGTGGATCATGGGCTGACTAAGGCTTGGAGGTATGCTCATGGGCATCCTAAGGAATTAATTTTAGATGATCCATCTCAACCTGTTAGAACAAGAGCATCTCTTAGAAACTTAAATAATCATCTAGCATTTGTCTCACACTTTGAACCTAAAAACATAGAAGAAGCTGAAAATGATGTAAATTGGATAAATGCAATGCAAGAAGAGCTAAACCAATTCACTAGAAACAAGGTATGAAACCTAGTTGAATGACCCTCTGAATACTCAATAATAGGAACCAAATGGATATATAAAAATAAACTTGATAAAAATGGAATCGTGATTAAGAACAAGGCTAGACTAGTAGCAAAGGGCCATAATCAAGAAGAAGGTATAGACTTTGATGAAACTTTTGCTCCTGTAGCTAGACTTGAAGCAATTAGATTGTTACTGGCATTTGCATGCTCTAAAGATTTCAAATTATTTCAAATGGATGTAAAAAGTGCCTTTTTGAATGGATATATTAATGAGGAGGTGTATGTAGAACAACCTCCTGGTTTTAAAAATCATCAATACCCCAATCATGTGTATAAATTAAACAAAGCACTTTATGGTTTGAAACAAGCTCCTAGAGCATGGTATGAAAGACTTAGTAAATTTCTATTAGACCATGAATTCTCTAGAGGGAACGTTGATACAACATTGTTTTTAAAAAGGAAAAACAAAGATATGTTAGTAGTTCAGATTTATATTGATGATATTATTTTCGGTGCTACTAACAATCGCCTCTGCGAAGAATTTGCTGACCTAATGCAGAGTGAATTTGAAATGAGCATGATGGGAGAGCTGAACTATTTTCTCGGCTCCAAATCAAACAATCTGAAGAAGGAATCTTCATCAATCAAGCTAAATACATCAAGGAGATGCTTAAGAAGTTTGATATGGAAGGAAACAAGTCAATCAGCACACCCATGAGTTCATCATGCAAACTAGACCAAGATGAATTAGGTAAATCAGTAGATCAAAAGATATATAGAGGTATGATAGGATCTTTATTATATCTCACTGCAAGTAGACCTGATATCATGTTTAGTGTATGCATGTGTGCTAGATATCAATCTAATCCTAAGGAATCACACTTAATTGCTGTTAAGAGAATTTTTAAATACCTAATAGGAACAAAAACCATAGGCTTATGGTACTCTAAAGATTCGAGCATAAACCTAATAGGGTACATTGATTCAGACTTCGCTGGTTGCAAACTTGATAAAAAAAGCACCAGCGGGTCATGTCAATTCTTAGGAGAAAACTTAATCTCTTGGTTTAGCAAGAAACAAAACTCAGTTGCACTATCTACGGCTGAAGCCGAATATGTTGCTGCAGGGAGTTGTTGTACTCAAATTTTGTGGATTAAACAACAACTTGAAGATTATGGCATTAAACAAGATAAAATTCTCATTAACTGTGATAATACAAGTGCCATTAATCTAACTAAAAATCCAATTCAGCACTCAAGAACTAAACACATTGAGATAAGACATCACTTCATAAGAGATCATGTACTGAATGGTGATGTGACACTTTAATTTGTTTGTACTGATGATCAACTTGCTGATATCTTCACAAAACCCTTGAGTGAAGATCGATTTTGCATACTTAGAAGAGGGTTAGGAGTGATTGATCCATTCTAGTGATACTCTCCTCTAGTTTATAGATTTTGAGGATTAGTTTATGTTGGACATAGGATTTCTTATCTATGATCATCAAATCAGTTCTTAAATTCTAGATAAGCTCATAACTCTCTCTTTTGGCATGAGAATAATAATATTTTTGGTTGTGTGCCAGGGTTCGAGTCGACTCGGACATTTCTTAGAGTCGGCTCATGTGGGAGTCGACTCGCGCATATTTGGGAGTCGACTCGAGGTCGAGTCGACTCGCGACTTACCGGAGTCGACTCGAGGTCGGAAATCCGACTTTTAACCCTAATCAAAACGTTTATTCCTCACTTCTATTCACAGCCGACACTGTTCCAAAACCCTAGAGCCGTCTCCGAACTCATCTCCGACCCAGTCTAGGTCTTCTCCGTCAAGTTTTCCTCATAGTTTCCGTGTTCTTCCCCGTCCTTAGGTCAAAATGTCTAGGAAGGTCGTTGTACCGAGCCGAAAGAGACCCATCTCCGCGAGCGGGGCCGAGCGACGGTCCAAGGCTCAGAACGAACCGGCGAGGCCACCACCTCCGGTTCCTTCCCCGCCTAGGCCGGTTCCCTTGCGCTCATGCGCCGGGAAGGTTGTCTCTACTGGAAGGCAAGTCAACTTTGACTTCTGTTGGAATCCCTCGCACGCCGCAGAAAATTTCAGAAAAATTCTGCGCGCAGCGGAAGACATGCGCGAGATTCCGTTCATCGCATGAACATATTTTAAAACCATCGTTCGTAGATAGATTAGGATTAAATACTTTTTATATGATTAAGAAGATTAGATCTTCACCTTGTGCGGGTAGATGATCACCGCAATCTGATGATCGTGGTATTTATTGAAGGTTCGCTTGAAGCCGCACACGCGTCCGGCCTCTACGGGTATCCACACGAGGCAGAGAACCAATCCAAACTCTCTAATCTCCCTGGGGTGCTAGCTCCCTTGCAGAGATGTGTTTTGATGGCTGAAATCCTCTCTTGATTTATCAACTCTTTGATAGATCTCAAGAGAAAGAAGAAGGACTTGAAAGGGAGGAAGAAGATCCCATCTTGCTGCCTCCTTTTCTTTTATTCTTGTGGATGGAAGAAGGGTGAAGAGAGAAAGCCACACACCACCCTATTTTTCTTTGATGCTCACGGCTGAAAACCCAAGAGGAAGGAGGCTTTCCCATGGCACAAAAACAAGAGGGGAGGAGGCACTCTCACGGCTGAAAACCCAAGAGGAAGGAGGCTTTCCCATGGCACAAAAACCAAGAGGGGAGGAAGCACTCTCACGGCACAAAAAACAAGGAGAGAAGAGGGATCTCACGGCATCAAAACAGCCACACAATTCCATTGCAGGGTCCGCCCCTTATTCCCCCTTTTTTTTATGTTTGTTTGCCGCTTGATACTTCCTGGAAGAGGGGGATGCCGTATATTTTATTTGATAAGAGGAGGGGGCCACAAGCTGCCCTTTTTTTTGAACCCTAGGCGTGAGCTCCTACAAATTAGGAGCTCACGTCTATCTCCTTGGCTATTACGTGGGAAGAGAGAGGGTATGCCCCTCCCTCTTATCCTCTCATGCCCCACGCCCAAGCCTCATCTCATGATATGCATGGGCTCCATTTTTAGGCCCCTTAATATCCTCATGTTTATCCATAAGATTAAATCAATTATGACTCTTAGAGTCCTAATCTAATTAGGACCCAATTGAATCATAACTCAATTGAACTCTTCAATCCTAATCCAATTAGGAGTCATCTTAATTTATTAGATCAAAATTAATTAGGACTTTAGGAATCCTAAACTAATTAGGACTCATATAATTTTAGTCCTAATCCAATTACGACTTTAGGAACCTACTCCAAGTAGGACTCTAATTTAATTTGAAGTCCTAATCTAATTAGGACTCTAGGAGTCCTACTGCAAATAGGACTCTTATTAAATAAGATCAAGCCCAATTAATTAAGTCCAATTGATTTAATTAAATTGCAATCCAATTGCAATTATTCCTTCTTCTACTCACTAACTTTTAGTGAGTTAAAACAATTATCAATCAAATTGATAATTATAAATTATTTGTGATTGCAAATCACAATTCAACCATCAGATCGGTCAATACCTCTAATGTGTGTGACCCCATAGGTTCTATTCTGTCTGGTAGTGAGATATACTGCGATCTCTATCACAATATCATTGAAAACTCCTTTCAATGGGTTGGAACAATTCCAACTCAACTCACCAGAGATCATCAATCATCAAGATAGTCCCTGTGAGTCTCACCATCCACCAGTGACACCTAGCAGCATGTAGTGGCTACCCAGCAGAATAGAATGATGAACCTCTAGGTGCAGTTAGTATATAATACAGTCCTTCTATCGTGGATCCCTACAGGACGGAGGTCATGGATAACTCGTCAAACCCCATCGTCTGTCATATGTCAAGATTTATTCGACTTAAGTTCGAGAATGGAAAACTCCTTTTCCACTGTACATACTACCCCGGCCGAGGATTTACGAACTCAGTCTCATAAATCACATAGGATCTCTCTTAACCTATCAAGATCGATAGATTCCATCTAGATGCACCCCTACTCCTACAATGAACCTACTGCAGCCAATCTGCACCACAAGAACCCAATTGGCTAGGGCTCATGTTTATGTGCTCGTCAAACTACAGCAACCTCACTGTGAATAGCCGAGGCATCGCAGGTCAAAGGACCAGTCATACAACTACAGCATCAAGTAAGTCACTGACGAGTGGATAGACATCCAGGTGACTACTTGCTATGGTCACGCTCAGTACCCTTGTTCTCTAACAAGCACTTGCACAATTGCTCCAGTGTCGCCACACTGTGGACTCAAGACTCGTCCATCAAAGAAAGCGATCTGTGCACTAATCTCAGCGGATCGATCACCGTCCTCGTGATGATCCATCGATCAGGAGCAATTCAGAAATTAATCACCAATGACACATGCCTCAAATTCTCAACTCTTGAGAATATGCGTCATCATCTTATTAATTTCTTGGACGATTCATGGACACATAAGAACATGAATGAAAAGAATGCCCATTCTAATAAATTCATTATTAGGTCAAGTACAAATTTATGTCCCAGAATAAAATAATGCGTCAGCCAAATTGGCTTCTAGGGCATACTTCTAACAATCTCCCACTTGCACTAAAGCCAATCAGCTATAAACCTAAGCTCCATCTTCTCAAGATGCGCTTCAGTTTTCTGCTGACTTATCTGCTTAGTGAATGGGTCCACCACATTTCCTGTGGAGTCTACTCTCTGATCCTTTACTTATTTCTTTTCAAGGTAGTCGCTTATTAGGTTAAACCACCGCTCTATGTGCTTCGGCTTCTGGTGAGACCTTGGCTCTTTAGCTAGTGCTATGGTGCCTTTGTTATCGCAGTAGCGTGTTATGGCATCTGATGACATTACACCTAACTCTGCAATGAACTTCTTAAACCAGAAGGTTTCCACTGCACCCTTAGATACGGCTTAACATTCAGCTTCTAAGGTAGAATCTACAATAATCGGTTGTTTGGAACTCTTCCAATTTACTGAACCATCATTGTATATAATCTGATGTAGACTTTCTATCATCAATATGTGTGCATCCTTCTACCTTCAACTCTGATCTTCTTCCAAAGACCAAGAACATGTCCGTAGTTCTTCTCAAGTACTTAAGACTGTTCTTCACAGCTATCCAGTGCTTCTTGCCTGGATTTGACTGATATATGCTCGTGACACTCACAGCATGTACTATATCAAGTCATGTACATAGCATGGTATACATGAGGCTCCCTATAGCCGAAGTATAAGGGATCTTGCTCATCCACTGAATCTCTTCAGATGTGTTGGGGCACATCTTCTTGAAGAGATTTACCCCATGCCTAAGGGGTAATAATCCCCTTTTAGAGGTTTCCATGCCGAACCTCTTCAACACTCCCTCTATGTAATATTCTGTGACAGGACAAGCATCCTCTTAGATCTATCTCTATAGACCTTAATTTCCAAAATATAGGATGCTTTTCCAAAGTCTATCATGGAGAATTCCTTAGACAACCAAACCTTGACTTAGGATATCATCCACGTACAATACGAGGAATGCAATAGCCCTCCCACTAACCTTCTTATAAATACATGGTTCCTCCTCGTTCTTGAAGAAATCAAACGATTTGATTATATCGTTGAAACGAGTGTTCCAACTCCGAGATACTTGTTTTTGTCCATAGATGGACCTTTGCAGCTTACAGACCTTGTGATCACCATCACAATATCATGATATGCTACAACAACAAGCAATATTCGAATGGACTTCAGCATGGCTACAGGTGAAAAAGTATCCTGATAATCAGTGCCTACGCACTGACTATAACCTTTCGCCATTAGCCTTGCCTTATAGGTCTCTACCTAGCCATCCGAACTTAATTTTCTCTTGTAGATCCATTTACACCCAATAGGTACTATACCTTCCGGTGAATCTACTAAGGTCCAGACTTGGTTGGAATGCATGGAGTCTATCTCTAACTTCATGGCTTCCAGCCATCTCTCGGAATCGATGTCTAACATCGCCTCGTTGTAGGTATTGGGATCCTTACCTTGATCCCTATCTCCCATGAGGAACACTTCCTCTACATCCTCTGTAAGTATACTTAAGTACCTTTCAGGAGGATGGAAGATCCTACTAAATCTACGAGGTGGAGGAGGTACAACATGTACTGGCTTGATATGAATAGGTTCTATAGGCACAATGGCTCGTTGCTCTTTAGAGACTTTCTCTTCGAGCTCAATTTTTCTCCTACTGCCTCTATCAAGGATAAACTATTTTCCATGAAGATAGCATGTCGGCTCACAAACACTTTGTGATTCTCTGGGACGTAAAATTGTATCCAAATAACTCTTTAGGATATTCTATAAAACGAGCACTAATTGTCCTATCCTCTAACTTGTCCGCCTGTTGTCATTTGACTTGGGCCGGACATCCCCAAATCTTGAAATAACCAAGACTCAGCTTCTTACCATGTCATATCCCATATAGTGTGGTAGGAACAGACTTAGAGGAAACACTATTCAATATGTAAATAGCTGAAAATAGGGCATCTCTCTAAAGAAACAAGGGTTGATCAGTGAAGCTCATCATGGACCTGACAATATCCAATAGGATCTGATTCCTCCTCTCCGACACTCCGTTAAGCTGAGGTGTACCAGGAGGGATCCATTATGAAACTATACCATTTTCCTTGAGATAATCACGGAACTTTCCACTAAGGTATTCACCTCCTCGATCTGATCGAAGAACCTTAATGAGTTTTTCTGTTTGTTTTTCTACTTCATATCTGAACTCTTTGAACCTTTCAAAAATTTCAGATTTGTATCTCATACACATATCCATACCGTGAGTAATCATCGGTAAATGAAGTAAAAATTACAACCCCTAGCCTGCACATCGAATGGGCCACACACATAAGTGTGTACTAGAGTAAGTATCGCAGTGGACCTCTCCTATGTCCTACAAAGGGTAATTTGGCCATCTTTCCTTGAAGGCAGGATTCACAAATCGAATATAACTCGAAAGTCAATGAGCTCAAAAGCTCATGTTTCTCCAATTTGTTTATTCTGTCTTCACCTATATGGCCAAGCCTGAGGTGCCACAAATACTTTATATTTATCTCATCTCTGGATCTATTGGATCCTATGGTACTCACTGTTTGCTCAGATACATTCACAGGTACATCCAAATGTAAGTGATAGAGACGGTCAATCATAAAACCATATGCATCCAATTTATTTCTCAAACAAATTGAACAATAGTCTTATAAAAATCTTTATGTGCTAAACAAGATACAGAAATCAAATTTCTGTTTGCAACAGGTAACAGTCCCTAAGTATCCTTTTAATAATGAACATATCTGGCATACCTTCTGAAGGTCTGTCACCCTTCTTACTCTTTATGCTTTCCATGTATGTAGGACAGTTCCTCTTCCAATGGCCGTCTTATGATGCAATGGAAACACTTTTCCTTGCAATCGGCCTTTTTCTTGGAACTTCCTTACTTGGCCTTTTCTCGGTCTTCTGCCTTTTCACAGGTTTCTTCTTCTTCCAAGTAGACTCTCTCTTGGAAGTAGAAACCAACTCGACAGCGAGAACGATGCCCCTTGAACTCTTCAAGGTCCCTAAGGTAGTTACCAATTTTATTTAACAATTCTATTTTGGTGCATACAATCTTGTTCATATGGTAATTTACTATAAACTGTTCATATGAAGCTAGAAGGGATTGCGGGATCAAATCCGTTTGCAATTCCTTATGCATGGTCATGCCGAGCTTCTCAAGCTCCTCTAAGTTCTTTATCATGGTCAAACCATGATCATGGACAGACTGCCCATCACACATCTTGGCCTTGAAGAGCCTCTTGGACACTTCAAAACATGCTGCGTGACTCTGTTCACCATACAACTCTTGTAGGTGATATAATATGTCCCTGGCGGTCTTCATGTTCTCATGCTGGCATTATAATTCATTGGACATGGATGCCATTATGCAGCACCTAACTTTATTGTTATTGTTCGTCCACTTAGCATGCATCTTATGCTGACCAGTAATCGGACGGATTGGTAACACAGGGATTCCATGGTCTAGCATATACCCTAATTTCTCACAATTCAAAACTATTTTGAAATTTGCTGAGCTAGTTTTTATAATTGGGTTTGGTCAAACGGTTGTTCTATAGGATATGAGTTAAGAGTCTAGAAGCTGACTTTATAATCCTCAGAGAGTAAAGATTCTAGTTAGAATTTTGTACTTGAACTCTATTTGTTTTAGGGCCTTTTTTTTTTTTTTTAAACAAATACACCTCCCACTATTTCCTCGAATCTCTCACACTCCTCTGGTAGAGAAACGGAAACCTTGCGACTCTAGGTTTCAAGTGGGGTGCTACGGTCCCACCAATTTACATGCCACCTCACCTAACAGTTATTGGTGACATATAAATGATGAGTGTACAACTCTTGTACAATGCTTCTCAAGCAAGTTGTAGCGCTATCAGGTCTCTAAGTAATGAAGACCTCACCTAACAGTTATTGGCCCCATTCCTTAGTTAAGTCGGACCCACCGTATAACCGCAGAAGTAAAGCCGTCATTGGGTCCCTCACCTAACAGTTATTGGGCCCAACCCTATCTTTACCCCTACAACATCTCATGCCTAATAGAGAGGTCCAGTCCCCCGATGCAACTTGCCCACTGTATCCAGCCGAGACAAATCAACGTCGGAAAGAACTTAGCAGCTCTACTACGGTGGAAGACCGCTAGACTTAATATTTTCGAGGAGATTTAATTTAGGTCTCTTTCATTTAATTATCTACATCTCATGCAAATAATTATCTACCCGCTATGCATAAACATAAACATAAACATCCAGGCATAATAACAAAAATTAAACTGGTGATGATCATGGATCCAGGATGGGGTCATAGTACAAGCACATGCACGTCAATTGGTTAGATCGTCTTCAACTCTTGACTCGATCTTGAGCACCCTTGGTCCAATTGCGATCAACTTCTTGATCCATCTCCAATCAACCCTTGATCTCGATCTGCGCAAATCGTGCTTGTAGAGGCATGCACCGATCAACCATTGACATGCAAACACATCACAGATTACATCCCAGATAACTTTAAAAATAAATAAAATTAAATAATAGTTACAACCCTTTTTCATGAGACACGCATGTCTCTAATACATCAATATAAGATGCACGCAGGCATCTGAAAATCTGATTTACATGCATCACATAACATCACAGAACATCTCAGACATTGCAGAACATTTCAGCACAATTAAAGGGTCCATCCATGATCATCACCATACGCATCTCATGCATTAAATAAAATTTACAGATCTGAATATTTAACAGATTATGTCATCTTATGAGTTGCTGATCATGCAAGATATGATTCTAAATATTTTTAATCTCATTAACAAATCAATAGAATCATTAATCTAATTGCATAGAAAATCAGCATGCAGAAAAATCAGCAAGCTGAAAATTCTGCATGCAGAAAAATTCAGCAAGCATAATCTTTAAATTTTCAGATCTATTATGCCTTAATCATTTAATCCTAATCTTAATCTACGCAACCATGGCTCTGATACCACTATTGGAATCCCTCGCACGCCGCAGAAAATTTCAGAAAAATTCTGCGCGCAGCGGAAGACATGCGCGAGATTCCGTTCATCGCATGAACATATTTTAAAATCGTCGTTCGTAGATAGATTAGGATTAAATACTTTTTATATGATTAAGAAGATTAGATCTTCACCTTGTGCGGGTAGATGATCACCGCAATCTGATGATCGTGGTATTTATTGAAGGTTCGCTTGAAGCCGCACACGCGTCCGGCCTCTACGGGTATCCACACGAGGCAGAGAACCAATCCAAACTCTCTAATCTCCCTGGGGTGCTAGCTCCCTTGCAGAGATGTGTTTTGATGGCTGAAATCCTCTCTTGATTTATCAACTCTTTGATAGATCTCAAGAGAAAGAAGAAGGACTTGAAAGGGAGGAAGAAGATCCCATCTTGCTGCCTCCTTTTCTTTTATTCTTGTGGATGGAAGAAGGGTGAAGAGAGAAAGCCACACACCACCCTATTTTTCATTGATGCTCACGGCTGAAAACCCAAGAGGAAGGAGGCTTTCCCATGGCACAAAAACAAGAGGGGAGGAGGCACTCTCACGGCTGAAAACCCAAGAGGAAGGAGGCTTTCCCATGGCACAAAAACTAAGAGGGGAGGAGGCACTCTCACGGCACAAAAAACAAGGAGAGAAGAGGGATCTCACGGCATCAAAACAGCCACACAATTCCATTGCGGGGTCCGCCCCTTATTCCCCCTTTTTTTTATGTTTGTTTGCCGCTTGATACTTCTTGGAAGAGGGGGATGCCGTATATTTTATTTGATAAGAGGAGGGGGCCACAAGCTCCCCTTTTTTTTGAACCCTAGGCGTGAGCTCCTACAAATTAGGAGCTCACGTCTATCTCCTTGGCTATTACGTGGGAAGAGAGAGGGTATGCCCCTCCCTCTTATCCTCTCATGCCCCACGCCCAAGCCTCATCTCATGATATGCATGGGCTCCATTTTTAGGCCCCTTAATATCCTCATGTTTATCCATAAGATTAAATCAATTATGACTCTTAGAGTCCTAATCTAATTAGGACCCAATTGAATCATAACTCAATTGAACTCTTCAATCCTAATCCAATTAGGAGTCATCTTAATTTATTAGATCAAAATTAATTAGGACTTTAGGAATCCTAAACTAATTAGGACTCATATAATTTTAGTCCTAATCCAATTAGGACTTTAGGAACCTACTCCAAGTAGGACTCTAATTTAATTTGAAGTCCTAATCTAATTAGGACTCTAGGAGTCCTACTGCAAATAGGACTCTTATTAAATAAGATCAAGCCCAATTAATTAAGTCCAATTGATTTAATTAAATTGCAATCCAATTGCAATTATTCCTTCTTCTACTCACTAACTTTTAGTGAGTTAAAACAATTATCAATCAAATTGATAATTATAAATTATTTGTGATTGCAAATCACAATTCAACCATCAGATCGGTCAATACCTCTAATGTGTGTGACCCCATAGGTTCTATTTAGTCTGGTAGTGAGATATACTGCGATCTCTATCACAATATCATTGAAAACTCCTTTCAATGGGTTGGAACAATTCCAACTCAACTCACCAGAGATCATCAATCATCAAGATAGTCTCTGTGAGTCTCACCATCCACCAGTGACACCTAGCAGCATGTAGTGGCTACCCAGCAGAATAGAATAATGAACCTCTAGGTGCAGTTAGTATATAATACAGTCCTTCTATCGTGGATCCCTACAGGACGGAGGTCATGGATAACTCGTCAAACCCCATCGTCTGTCATATGTCAAGATTTATTCGACTTAAGTTCGAGAATGGTAAACTCCTTTTCCACTGTACATACTACCCCGGCCGAGGATTTACGAACTCAGTCTCATAAATCACATAGGATCTCTCTTAACCTATCAAGATCGATAGATTCCATCTAGATGCACCCCTACTCCTACAATGAACCTACTGCAGCCAATCTGCACCACAAGAACCCAATTGGCTAGGGCTCATGTTTATGTGCTCGTCAAACTACAGCAACCTCACTGTGAATAGCCGAGGCATCGCAGGTTAAAGGACCAGTCATACAACTACAGCATCAAGTAAGTCACTGACGAGTGGATAGACATCCAAGTAACTACTTGCTATGGTCACGCTCAGTACCCTTGTTCTCTAACAAGCACTTGCACAATTGCTCCAGTGTCGCCACACTGTGGACTCAAGACTCGTCCATCAAAGAAAGCGATCTGTGCACTAATCTCAGCGGATCGATCACCGTCCTCGTGATGATCCATCGATCAGGAGCAATTCAGAAATTAATCACCAATGACACATGCCTCAAATTCTCAACTCTTGAGAATATGCGTCATCATCTTATTAATTTCTTGGACGATTCATGGACACATAAGAACATGAATGAAAAGAATGCCCATTCTAATAAATTCAGTATTAGGTCAAGTACAAATTTATGTCCCAGAATAAAATAATGCGTCAGCCAAATTGGCTTCTAGGGCATACTTCTAACAACTTCCTCTCCCGGGAAGGGTTCAACCTAGGGCATCACCTTAGAGCCCAAGGTTTAGAGTTTTTCTGCACTCTTGACCTCCCTACCTATCCAGGGCTTGTTAGGAAGTTCTATGGTACAGTTGCACGGGTTAGCGGGGGTATCCAAGGAACTGTTATGGGTGTCCCTGTTTTCATCTCGGAGGACTTCATTGCTCGAGTCCTCCATCTCTCGAGTGAGGGGATTGTTCCCACACACCCCTCTGATAGGACAGAGGCCCTTACGGCCATCCTAGGGAGTCCACCCTTGTCCCCCATAGAGGAGGTGTTCGCAAATCAGCTTTCGGCTGAAATGCGGCTTCTCCTTAGTATCATCTCTAGGACTCTCTTCCCAAAGACTGGTAGGTTTGACTTCATTTCCGAGAGAGACCTGGCCTTGATGTTCTACCTCCTCCAAGACACTCCCATCAACTTTCCAAAACTCATCTACAAGTACCTTTGTGAACCCCTAGATAAACCTAGGCTCAGCCTCCCTTATGACATGTTATTCACCCTTATATTTAGGGAGTTAGAGGTCCCCATTCCTGAGGGGGAACCCTCTCGCTCACTGTGGTTTACAGATCGCATGGGTGAGGGGACCTTTCATAGGATGGGATTCCACAAGATAGGGGGGTTTGGGTTAGGAAATCATCCACATCTTCTGACCCTACCACTCATCACTCACCCAGTCCTGACAATGACCAGGACCACTATACAGATCCTCCCACCTATCCTTCCACCTCTGCTCATACCTATACTGAGCCTTCCACCTCCACTGCCCCACCTTCTCAGTAGCAGCCTCTAGAGGTCCGGATATCTTCTGAGCAGCTCCGAGAGTTGCGGCAGGAGATAGTGAGGGATCTGAGAGATGACTTGCTGAGGGAGCTCCGAGGTCCTTCGAGTGCTCCCTCCACTGAGATTGTTCCCACCCTGGCAGCAGTAGCCGAGATGACTGCGCACTTGAGGGAGGAGATATCAAATGTGCGCAGCCTGGTCCAAGCTTAATACTGGAACATGAGTGACGTCAAGGACGACACGAAGAAGATGCGAGACGGCATCAGACATGAGCTAGGGAGCTAGAGCTAGGGTGCCAAGAGACTAGCCCAGGCACTACTCTCCAGGTTGGACACCCTTCAGGTGAGCGTGACCGAGCTTACCAAGACACAGTCTAGGGCCACCTCGGAGATCATCAAGCAACTAGGGAACGTTTCGGAAGGAATAAGCTTAGTCTTGCAAGTGACTAGGCTTAGAGGAGATGCTTCATCCTCCACTACAAAGAAACCCTAGTGTAGCTTAGTTATCAATCTCTTGATGTATTTGTTTTCTATACTTGTATTTTTTTTTACAATTGTACTTAATTCAGCATCAATACAATGAGTAGACGTTTTTTTTTTACAAACGGTGCAATTTTTTTCTATGTTCTGCACTCCTTTTTGCTATGATGACAAAAAGGGGAAGAAAATATATTGAATTGAAATGTAAAGGAAATCACTAAAAAGAAAATTCTAAAAGCAAAACGTAATTTGTTCTAAGTGGATTCGGTACCTCGAGGCTCATTATCTCTCTGATTGGGGCTTCTAAAGGAGTAATCTCCAGAATCTATTCAAGGGATATTCGGAGATTAGTTGAATCATACTCAAGAACAAATTGTCAGATTTTTTCTCTAAAATAAAAAGTTAAGCTCAAAAGCTTCAAGACATTAAAAGAAAATTCAGAGAATCTAAACAAAATTGATTGCATATGTTGAGGGGGAGAATCTGAAATTTTAAGAAAGCAAATTCATTAAATACATATAAGCCAAACAATTGATTGCATAACATAAAGGCTTACATAATTCCAAATGAAAGGGGGAGCTTTAACTTCAAGATTTACTGTTTCACACCTTTCAATTTTGGATAAATTAAATGACTAGACACTTGAATTCATTTCAATTGGTTGAGCAATTCACTTTACAAATACTCAATGTTTTGTCATCATCAAAAAGGGGGAGATTGTGGAGTGATTGATTATAACCCTATTTGATTTTGATGAGCTCAAAGCATTTGAGTATATCTTATGTTATACTAATGAATTCAATCTAGTATTTCAGCCAAATATTTATGAATTTATGTTTAATTGTCTCTAGCCTTGGTTCAATACATTTTGGCTAAGTATGGAACTCAGTTTGAACCAAAGTCTGGAACGCGAGTCGACTCCGGAAGATTTCGAGTCGACTCCAAGTGTTTCAGACGTTCTGGCACAGACTCGAGTCGACTCCGGCACATTATGAGTCGACTCCTACTGAGAACAGACAGCAGGACAGAAAGATGAATCTCAGACCCTGTCACTGAGTCGACTCCTGAAGAATTCGAGTCGACTCCGATGCTTGCCGAGTCGACTCCAGCAAAGTGCGAGTCGACTCCAAGGAGTAACAGATAGAAAGACAGAGAAGTTGTTTTGGACTCTGAGAGCCGAGTCGACTCCAGAAGAACTCGAGTCGACTCCGACGGTTGGCGAGTCGACTCCTAAGGAAGCAAGAGTCGACTCTCAGAGGAATGCTAGACTAAAAGTCAGAGAGCCAACTTCGGTGTCTGAGAGCCGAGTCGACTCCAGCAAAGTCCGAGTCGACTCCGAGGCAGTTCAACTCCAAAGACAGAAGACCAGTTTTTCTGGCTCTGAGAGCTGAGTCGACTCCAAGAGAATTCGAGTCGACTCGAGGAAGTAAAACCGAAAGAAAGATTTTTGGAATCCTGAAGAACGAGTCGTCTCCAGAAGGGAGAGTCATCTCCGGACATTGTCGAGTCGACTCCAGATTTAGCCGAGTCGACTCTAGAATGGGACGACACTTTATTTCAAATTTTGAACAGTGGGCGAGTCGTCTCCAGTAAAGCATGAGTCGACTCCAGCAACAGCCGAGTCGACTCCAGATCGAGCGAGTTGACTCCGATCCCAACGGACACTTTGTCAGGAGTTGCAGATTGTGCAGAACGGCTCTAAAAGTGTGTCTAACGGCTAGTTTTCGATGGGGATTGCTTAAATAGCCAGAGTAAACAGTAATAGAGAAAGAAAGAGAGACTCCATTCAAAGCAAAAGGGATTTCCACCTACCAAAGCCTCTCAAGAGTTAATACAAGAGAAAGAAGGAAGAAGTGCATTGAAGTCCATTCTCCAAACATCTTCCTCGCATTCAAGGCTCTCCTCTGACATCAGATCATCAGTGCATTCAAAGAGGAGACTCAGAGTTCGAGAAGCCCCTTCTTCCTCTTCCAAAATCTGTTTGAGGGCTTCTAACTCTACATTATTTATATTGTTCATATTTGCTTGTTAAGAAGCTTTTTCTGTACTCTTTACAAACTGTCTTCTTGTTAGTTAATTCAATCAGGAGATTGAATCAAGGTTGTAGAGGTTTGTTGGTGAGCCGAGGTTAAAACCAACGGTGTAAGGGTTCGATTGTGATCCCGGAAAAACAATCGGATGGTTCTAGTCGGTGAGCCTGTGAAAACCGACCGAGTTCGTTGTGATCTCGTAAAACAACAAGTTGGGTTGTGAGCTTGTAAAACAACCGGCTGTAATCCGAGGAATTATAGTGAACTCTCAAGTGAAGCTTGGGGAGTGGACGTAGGAGCAAGGGTTAGCTCCGAACCACTATAAAATCTCTTGTGTTTGTGAATGTTTAATTGTCTCTCCCATTTCCCTCATCCACTGCATATAGTAAACTAATTAATCCACTTGCAATAAAGTTTAATTAGTTACTCATTAAGTTTCTAATTTGCAATTATTATTTAAAACCCAATTCACCCCCCCTCTTGGGTTGTCTTTTTGGGCAACATTATCATTTATGTATCTTAAATTAGATTTTAATAATAATAAAAAAAAGAGTTTTTGAAATTCTTTACTAGTATGCATTTGGAATTTGATTTTCATAGATCAATCGATCTAAAAAAAATAAATTAATAATAACAATAATAATAAATGATTTATTGAAGTTTGTGGGTATCTTCACTGAAAACCCTCACGAGACTATAACTCGTCCACTAGGGTAACCTAGGAGTTTAAAGCCTTGTTACATATAGTAAATGTAACCTCGATGCCTGCGAAAGTGAGTTAGAATTTTTCTTTTCTAATTTTATTTTGCTCGAGGACTAGCAAAATGTAGGTTTGGGGGTGTGATAAGTACTGATTAATCTATAATTTAATATTCTTTTTCCAGCACTTATCAATGTTCTTAAACGGATAACCACTTATTTTACCACAAAATAGAACAATCTTTGAAATAAATTTAAAATATGATAAGAAGTAAATAATTCACATGTCCTCGCCTTCCAAGCATACCAGCCAGCACGTTTCAGTTCAATAACAGTGGGTTCGAGCCCAATGCCCAACTGACATGCATGCACCCAAGCACTGTCCACCATCCTGGCTTCCCAAGCAATCCAACGGTTCATAAATTTCCATCTCCGCATCACGTTTCCAAACTAAGCAAAACAGGGGAGACCTTTAATTTAAATCCACATATGCCCATTTTCACGTCAAAATAGAGCAAGAAAAGATTTTTTTCCAAAAATTACTGGAATCACTGTTCATATGAACAGTGTTCCGTGAAAACACTGTTCATATGAACAGTGTTAGAAAAAAAAAACTAAAAATGCATTTCACTATTTATCTTCTTCCCCTCCCGCAGATCCCGCGGCCGTCCACCTTCCACGGCGACCTCCCGACGATCCCGCGACCAGATCCTCCGGCCCTTCTTTCGCCCGTGACGCATCCGGAGCCAATATCATCTTCCTGCGATCCGGCCTCCACCGAGAACTCGTGATCCATTTCTTCCTCCATGATCCACGTAGTGCACCAGCGCCATCAGCCCGTTCCGGCCGCATCCAACGAGCACACCAGCGAGCAACTCCTCCGGATTCACCTACCAGCAGCCAATGGTCCAAAGAAGGAAAGCAATGAAGCATGATTCCATCCACGGATCCACACCAGCCACCAGCTGCCGAATCACAGAAATGGCGTTCCGCCTCTTCCTCTTCCGGATTCCCATCGATCCTCCGATTGGCTCCTCCCAGCATATCCCCTGCATCCGTGAAGGAAATCCCAGCAGCCGGTGATTCAGCCTCCCACATCAAGCCAAGGATCACGCATCCAAATCGGGACATGTATTTAACCCCTTCTCCCGTCCGTATTCATCTTCCACCGACCACTCTTCCGCGACCAGCTCCCATGATCCAGCCATTGATGCGCATTCCGTCCAAGGATCATGCGTCCGTTCCCCTTGGATTCATTGCCAGGGAGAGATCTATATAAAGGGTAGAAGAAGAGAGCCGAGAAGGGAGGGGAGAGGTCGGTTGAGAAAACAGGGGAGACCCCCTGTTTCGGTGAAAAGAAGAAGAAAACTGAGAGGGAAGAAGAGAAAAAGAAATAAAAAAAGAGAGAAAGGAGGGGGAAAGAGAATAGTTTTGGATATTTTGGGAATAATGGGAGGTGATCAATTTCATTTGAAGATGGGAGGTCGTCCGGAAGCCATGCGCGGCTAAACGTCCAATCTAGGGCTGGATGAAGCCTAGCAATGTATCAGAAAAATTGTAGTTCTTACTTTTTTATTATTTTGGAGCTTGTTTAAATTCTTATTTTCAATGAAATATTCCTTTATGATGTTTAAACCTTGAGCATGCCATTTACTATTCATATTTGCTAAAGTAGTCTAAGATGATCCATGCCTAGAAAGATGAGGTGTGCTGCATCCTAGATTAGCATACTTAGGTAGACACTTCATGCTATACCGAAGATGGATCTTCCTAAAACTCTTTATGTTTTTATTTTAAAAGGCTTGTAGCTAATTTGCATGCCTCTCCAAAAGATAAAAATTAAGAACACAGTCCCTAATGCAATGCTACGCGGTGGATTCCAAACCCTAGATCCATCTACTTTGATAAATTTCAATTCGTATTCATAGATTAATTCAGTATAATTAAGTTAGCAAATTCTTCTTCTTGATTTATTTTTAAAAGAAAAATAACTTATTCTTCAATCTCTGTGGACCGACATCCGTAATCACTATCCTACAGGATACGTGCTATTGCGTGGTTTATTTTTGAAATTGAAATAACTGATCACGTGTTAACTTGTATGAGGTGGCATGGTGATTGGTTCTTTTGATTTTGATTCTTCCATTTGGCATTATCCTCTTGGTTGAGATGATTGCTGATGTCGTGTTGAGGTGGCGTCTGGTTGAGATGATTGCTAATGTGGTGTTGAGGTGGCATCCTAATAGGTGGCACATAACATGTTGCATAGGGATTGGTTCTTCTGATGAGGTGGCATGACATTGCATTGGTTCCTTTGATGAAATGGCATGATGTGGTCGGCTCCTTATGCTTGACTTCATCCTGGTTGGCGTGCTTCCACTGGCTGGAGTGGTGGTGAGGTGGCTAGCTGATGTTGATGTGGATGCCGAGCTGGTCTCCAAGGGTGTGCAAAGGTGGTGGTAAAAACCTGATTTGACTTGCTTTCTGACTCAATGATTTTATTTACAGGACTCGATCAAATTTAAGTTAGCCACAGTGACCTTGAGTTAATTGATTGGAGTTTTTTTCGGATTTTGGTGCTCGCACCAGTTTGTCTAAAAACCAACTGGGTTGTTTGTGAGCCCGGAAAAATAAATAGTATAAAGTTTTTGGTTGGTTTGTCTGAAAACCAACTGGATTGTTTGTGAGCCCGGAAAAACAAACGGTGATAGGTTTTCCGTTGGTTGCTTGGAAAAACCAACTGGGTTATAGTAAAATCTCATGCTAGGCTTGGGGAGTGGATGTGGGTGCTGGGAGTGCATCAAACCACTATAAATTCTGATGTTTGTATGTGTGGTTTATCTCTCTTCTTTCACTGCATATTTCTAATTGCTTTCCTCATCTTATTCATTGCTTTATTTGTGCAACTTTAATTTTGCCGCTAAATCTACAAGTTACTAGAAGATAACAGTAACTCATTCACATCACGTTATTAATTTTAAAAGATCCAATTCACCCTCCCTCTTGGGCTGCACCTCTGGGCAACAGAGTGTATGTGGAGACACTTCGAGCCGGCCTGAGGTGTCCCTTGCACAGGTTTGTGAATGAGCTTCTAGAGATGTATCGTGTCATCCCAGCACAGCTCGCTCCAAACTCGTGGAGGATAATCATTGGTTTTTTTATCTCTCTGCCTTGCTCACGGCATACCGACATTGGTCAACGTCTTTCTCGGGTGTTATATATTGAAGTCTAACCCCGCAGATGGAGGATGGTAGGCCATTCTTCCGAGGTGCTCCTTCCTCCATTCGTGAGTGGAAGGAGAAATTTTTCTTCCTCTTCTCCGAGCTTCCGTGGGGGTTCAACCCGACGTGGGGCCAGCCAATTCTCAAGGCCAGTAATAAAACTTCTAAACTAACTGAGGGCGAGTAGAGAATCCTTCAGGCTCTTCACTGTCTAAAGGGGGATATCCTTCTGAGCGAGGAGACCCTGATAAACGTCGGCCTAAGCTCGGCGCGCCCTGAGGGTAAGAACGATTGTACATCACTTTACCGTTGTTCGTTTCACTTCCGCTTTTTGCTCTTTTTTCTCTTTTTGGAGTTAATCTGAGACTTGAGTTTTCCTCTTCCTTTTCAGAGATCGCAGGGATGGTGTCAAGCAACGAAGCCCTTCTTGCCCAATACAATAAAAGAGCGGTCGAGACTGGCGGAGCTCGTCCTATGCTAAAGAAGAGGCCTAGGCCAGCCTCGACTTCTGTTCCCATGGATGTTGAAGATCTTGAGGTTGAGACCCCTCAGCTTGTTCGAAAGAACAACCAAAAAAAGGTAGGGGAGTCTAGACCGAAGGAGGCTCCCCCTGCCGAGCATGCAACTTCCGGCGAGCGCACAATTCCTGCCGAGGCCGTGGAGGAGTTGTCGGCCCGTGCTTGCCTAACCACAGGCCCTTCAACAGTCCGCAAGGTCATTCGCCTGCGGCGCTGGGGACCGAGGCGGGCAGCGGCCTCGGGGTCCCGAGCTCCTTTGCCGGGTCCTTTAAGGCCCGATATCCCGAGCTCTTCAGGGGTCGAGGATCGCCTCGAGAGGAAGCCTTACTGCCTTGAGTGGCTGATCTTCGAGGATGACTCCGCGCTCCACAACAGCGAAGTTACTCGTGAAGTCATCTGCTGCCCGCTGCTTCCAGTTGACTGAGCCGAGCTCACTGCCGGCGGGGCCAGTGATTTTGTTGATCAGGCTTATTGCTCGACCATCCGGGTAAGTTTTTTCTGCACTTTCATTCTCATACCCTTCTAGGTTGTTAATCTCAGCTGACCTTTACTTCTCATTACAGCACCTCCATGAGATTGATATGCTGGTCTCCGCGGCGGCTGACTACCAGGCTCGAGCCCGGAGGAGCCAAAGAGGGGAGGAGGTCACGGAGAAGAAGCTCGCCGAGGGCGAGGCCAGGTGGAGGGAATCCATCGTGAGGGCGGAGGCCCTGGAGTCCGAGTTCAAGCTCATGGCTGAGCACTTTCAGGAGGAGGAAGCTTTGCACGCCCTCACCAAGTCAACTCTTCGTGCTGCCGAGGCCTGCTTGGCTGACGCCCAGTTTGAGCTCGCGGGCCAAAAGTACGAAGGGGGGGTCCTTAAGCTGAAGATCGAACAGCTAAAGGCCCGAGAGAGGAAGGCCCTAGAGCAGGCTCAGAATGCAGTGCAGCTCTTCTGTGAGTCAGCCGAATACAAGGAGGAGCTAGAGGAGGAGGCGGTCGATAGGCTCATCCACGGCTTTGAGGACTTTCAGGCCCAGGTACGGAGGCTTTGCCTTAAGCTCGACCTTAGCAGTCTTCAGCCTCGCCTAGGGGTCGCTAGGGACGACAACGCACTTGGAAGCCCCGAGTCTACGGACAGTGCATCTGCTGGGACCAAGACCGAGGTGGATCCCCAAATCGCTCGTGAAGTCGCCCCCGAGGCCGCTCCTGAGGTTGCTCCTGAGGCCGTTCCCGAGGCCGTGCCTAAGGCCGCTCCCAAGGTCGTTCCCGAGGGCGTGCCTGGGGCCGTTCCTGAGGCTGCTCCTAAGGGCGCTCCTGATGCCGCCACCACTTCAGAAGTAGCCTGAGCTTTTTCTTCTTCTCTTTTTTGTATTTTTCATTTTGCAGATGAGGTTGGCCGCCGAAACCATTGTACGGTTAAACTGGCCGACCTCAGTTTTTGTACTTAGACTCAGGGCCTTTCATCAATAAAAGTTACACTTTTTCCAATTTTGTTGTGTCTTTAATCTTGTCTCTACTTGTGTTTTCGATGGAACCTCATTTTTGACTGCTCGGTTTGGACCTCTTTGGTAGGGTCTCGCACGCCACCTTTTTCGAATCTAGTTTCGGTGCTTTTTCATAAGCCTTCGGGTTGAGGGTGAGCCGTTATTAGGTCATCGGAGTTGCGAGTTAACACAGGCTTCAGTGCTCTTCAATCCGTAGCATCTACCTTAGGCGTCTAGAACCGTAGTCAAATCTTCGTTAGGTAGTTTCCGAGGTCGAGGGAGGCTTAGCTTGCAGTCGATGCAGCGGGGCATCCCGAGTTCGGTCGGAACATCCTTAGGTTGTACCCGAGGTCGTCACAGCGGATCATCTCGAACTTGGTCGAGGCATCCCAGGCTTGGTCGGGGCATCCGAGCTTGGTCGGGGCATCCTGAGCTTGATCGGGGCATCATTAGATAAGATTCGAGGTCGAGAAAAATTGGGCTCGCGGTCGACGCAGCGGATCATCTTGAGCTTGGTTGGGGCTTTCCGAGCTTAGCCGGGGCATCCCAAGTTTCGGCGGGGCATCTCGAGCTTCGGCGGGGTATCCCGACCTTGGCCGGGGCATCGTCAGGTTTTTTCTAAGGATTTGAGACATTTTAGAGACATCCTGAAATTCACAAACAGATCATCATTAGAGAAAGTTTTGAATGATTAGAAGAGATTATCGAGGAGTATCCTATTGATTGGATCTCCAAATATTTTGGAAGAAGTCCTCGAAAGGGGCTCCTATTGGTAATACATTCTGAGGTTCTCAGAATTCCAACTTCGGAAAATAGGAGTTCCATCGAGGGACTCCAGCTTGTATGCTCCAGGGCATCGGATCCGAGCAATTTGGTATAGTCCTTCCCAGTTCGGGGTGAGCTTTTCTTGGTTCGTAGGTCGAGAGGTTTCAGCTTTCCTCAAGACGAGGTCACCCACTTGGAAGAGCTTGATCTTGACTCTAGAGTTGTAATATTGCACCGCTTTCTGTTGATATCTTGCTATGCGGATTCGAGTAGCTTCCCTCGTTTCTTCAAGGAGATCTAGGTTGCCTCTGAGCTGTGATGAGTTGGAGGCTGCATCACAGTTCTCCACCCTTGGCGAGGGAAGTCCGATTTCTAGAGGAATGACTGCTTCCGTTCCAAAGCTAGGTTGAAGGGAGTTTCTCGAGTTGGGATTCGGAATGTAGTTCTGTAGGTACAGAGGACGTTGTAGAGGTCTTCGACCCATAGGCCTTTGGATCGATCAAGCCTGGCCTTGAGTCCTTAAAGGATAGTTCGGTTTGTCACCTCTGTTTCTCCATTAGTTTGGGGATGAGCGACCGAGGTGAAACGATGGTCGATGCTGAGTTCGAAGCAGAATTTTCTGAAGTGGGCATTGTCAAACTGATGGCCGTTGTCGAATATGAGGATGCGGGGGAGCCCAAACCTGCAGATTATCGATTTTCAGACGAAGTATCGCATCTTTGGCTCGGTGATTTGGGCCATTGGTTCAGCTTCAACCCACTTGGTGAAATAATCGATGGAGACGATGAGAAATTTTCTTTGTCCGGTGGCCTGGGGGAATGGTCCCAATATGTCGATCCCCCATTAGGCAAATGACCAAAGGGTGCTGATTGAAGTCAGTGGAACTGAAGGTCGGTGCTGAATATTGGCGTTCCACTGGCATTGGTCGCACTTTTGGACGAAGTCTGCGGCGTCTTTCTGAAGTATAGGCCAATAATACCTTTGGCGTGTAATCTTATAGGCTAAGGCCCGACCTCCTAAGTGGTTCCTGCAGATCCTCTTATGAACCTCTCGCATGGCAAAATCCACCTCCGAGAGATGGAGGCATCTGAGGAGAGGAGACGTGAAGGATCTGCGATAGAGCTTGCCTTGGTACAGGAGGTATCGGTAAGCCTGGCACTTAATTCGGTGGGCTTCGAGCTCATCGTTAGGGAGAGTCTCATTCTGCAGGAAGTCGACAAATGCGTCTATCTAGCTCAATTCGGTTTCAACGCAGAGGACTGGTTGAGGCTCCTCGGTGCTTGGTGTTTTGAAGTACTCGAGTGTTGTGGTCTTCGGAAGTTCGCTCATGCGAGAAGTTGCCAGCTTTGACAGCTGATCAGCCCCCATGTTCTCTGCTCTGGGGATGTGCTGGATGTCAAAGGTGCTTAATGTGGAGGTGATATCTCGCACCTTTTGGAGATATTTTTGTATTGACGGCTTTCTTGCTTCGAAATCTCCGAAGACCTGGCTCACGACCAGTTGGAAGTCACTGAAGACCTTTAGACTTCCGACCTCGAGCTTTTTTGCCAATTTGAGCCCGACAATGAGCGCCTCATATTCTGCTTCGTTGTTAGAGGTAGGAAACTCGAAGCGTAGGGCTTGTTCCGCGACCACCCCATCCCGGCTGGTGAGAATGAGGCTTGCACCACTACCCCCCGAGGTTGAGGAGCCGTCCACATGTAGAATCCATGGTTGCTCGGGATATTCTCTTTTGATGTGAGCTCGGCCTCGGGGTCATCAGGCGGGGTGTATTCCACTATGAAGTCCGCAAACACTTGTGCTTTGATTGCTAGCCTTAGGCGATACTTGAGATCGAATTCTCCGAGCTCGACCGCCCACTTTGCGATTCTTTCCGCGCGATCCAACCATTGCAGAACTTACTTTATGGGTTGGTCGGTTAATATGACCACAGTGTGAGCCTGAAAGTATGGTCGGAGCCTTTGGGCTGAGATGAGCAATGCATCCGACCATCTTGATGCATGAATGGATGGCAAGGATGCATCCCTCCGCATCTATAAAAGGGAATACGCTCCCGATAAATTCTAATCATCGGAACTCTAGAATTCCAACTCTCTCTCTTATCCCTTCTTTCGTACAAGAGTTTCTCTCTCTAACAACTCCTCTAGTGTGTCCTAAACTAAGACAAGGTGGTCTTTTTTAGGACAAAAGGATTAGAAGTGATTTTAGAAGGTGGAAGAAAAATAGAAAGGAAAGAAAGCAAGCCATTTAAATTTTTTTAGAAGGATTCAGCATCAAGGATCAAAGTCTTTGGAGCTAAAACCTTGAACCCAATTTCCGTGTGGATCAATGTTGGAGGGTGAACATTTGGGCACCTAGTGAAAATTCTGCATATTGGATTAGCGTTGGAGGTATTCTTCTATTTCTGCATTTAATATTATATTATTTGATTGTTACCATTAAGTTTATCTTAGCTTAATAGGGTTTGAAATAAAGGGACTTTATTAAGAAATTTTAAAATCCCTAGCTTCCGCTGCCCCTATATGACATGATAAAATCTTATATAGTCCATGCACATACGCCATTTTCCATTAGCTTTCTTTACGAGGACCACGTTGGCGAGCCAATCTGGGTAAGAGACTTCTTGGATGAAGCCAGCCTCGAGGAGTTTGCTGACCTCCTCAGCGCCTGCTTGCTGTTGTTTTGGTGCGAAGGTCCATTTTTTCTGCCTTACGGACTTGTAGGTTGGCTTCACCTAGAGTCGGTGAACTATAATCTCGGGATCTATTCCTGGCATATCCGTAGGTGACCAGGCAAATATATCTATGTTGAATTGGAGAAATTTGATCAAGTGGTCCTGCTCATGAGGGCTCAAGCCGGAGCCGATCTGTACGGTCTGCTCCGGGCGATCTTTTCTTAGGGGGATTTGAAGGAGGAGCTCGCTAGGCTCTGCCCCCTACTTTTTAGGCTCGTCTCGTACCTCCAGGGTCTCGATGGGTAGTGCTTGGGCCGAGACTTGAGCTGATGCTTCAGCCAGTTGTTCTGCTTGACTCGGTATTTCAATTGTTTGCTTTGCTTTAAGAGTCGCCATGTAGCACTGTTTGGTTGTTGCTTGGTCTCCTCGAATTTTGCTGACTCCCTATTTGGTGGGAAATCGCACGAGTAGATGATAAGTCAAGACCACAGCTCGGAGGGTATTGAGTCCTGGTCGGCCGAGGATAGTATTATAGACCGAAGCCACACAGACCACTAGGAAATCCATCCTCACGGTACTTTCTCGGGGGGCGAGCCCGACCGTGACAGGTAAGTTAACTATACCCTCGACCGGGACTAAATTCCTGGTGAATCCGACCAGCGGAGCATTCATTCTTCGGAGCTAGCCCTCCGTCATTCCCATTTTTTGGAAGGCATCATAAAATAACACATTTGCTGAGCTTCCATTATCAACTAAAATGTGTTTTACATCAAATTTATTTACAACCATAGAGATGACCACAGCGTCATCATGGGGAGTCTCAACTCCTTTTAGGTCTTCATCCGAGAACGAGATGGCCTCTGTCGTGCGCTGATGCTTCGGGGGGGCTTCTTTCCTAGTTGGTTCTTCAGCCGAGCTCCCTTTGGCAGGGTCTCCTCCTATGGTATTGATGGTGCCGGCAATGGGTCTGTTATTGTTTTGACCTTCAGGTGGCACGATGTTCTCCGCCGGTGCTCCTTCATCACACCGGTTCCGTACGAACCGGTTGAGTATTTCGTGGCGGATGAGCGCTTCAATCTCGTCTCGAAGTCGGTAGCACTCCTCGATGTCATGGCCATGATCTCAGTGGAAGCAACAGTACTTCTTAGAGCATTGCCGAGCTTTCGACTCTCGAATCGGTGGTGGAGCTCGAAGATAGCCTCGGCCTTCTATCTCCATGAGAATCTCGGACCGAGTAGCAGTGAGGGGAGTATAGTTTTCGTACCTCCTGATAAATGCTGAATAATTTATAATTTAGTTATCTTTTCATAGCATTTATCAATGTTCTTAAACTGATAAATACATACTTTACCATAAAATTGAATAAACATTGAAATAAATTTAAAATATGGTAAGAGGTAAATAATTCTTTTCTCAAAATAGACTCTGAACTTGTCTCTCTCCTGGTTGTAATCTTTCATGAAAACTTATAAGGAGGAGATTGTGTTGACCCGGTTTAGTAACTTGATGGAGTTGTAATCAAGCTAAGGCTATGATTAAATAGGTTTTGGTCCTGATTAGATAATTATTCTTGTATGAGGAAAAAGGTTTGATTAACCCTTTTTATTAAGTCACGGTCCTGCTTTTAGCCTTGTTGAGTCCGGTCTGAAGCTGTTTAGCAAGAATTAAATTTAAACGACATTGGGCTCGAGAGTAAGTTCAAGTAAATCAACGATCATGACCCACCTCAAACCCAAAGTCAATTCCCAACCAATTTCTTACCTACCTTCATATAAAAATTTATAAATTTAAAACAAAAAAAAGAAAATAATGAATATAATAAAATAAATAAAAATAATTTCGGGAAGAATCACTGGATTCAGTGTTCATATGAACAGTGTTACAAAAAAAAGAAATAATATAATAAAAAAATAAAAAAATAAAACTGTTTCACTGTTTATCTCCTTCCTCCCGCTATCTATCCTTCCCGTGATCCCGCCTCACAGAGCGCCCCCCTGCCCTTTCCAATCGCGTGCCCACCGCGTTCATGCCATCTCCTCTTTCGGATTTCCAGCTCCACGCCGTGACTAGCGCCTCCGCACGGCTGCCATTCCGAGCATCCGAGACAGCATCGCGTCCCAACTCCTCCACCATCAAATCTCTGTGATTCAGACTTCTCCACGATCATCGTTTGCCCAACCATCCGTGATCGGCTCGTCCAGCTCCTCCCGTCGATCCCGCATCTTCAGCCGAGATCCAGCACCACCACATCAGCTCCGTGCCAGCCGCATCAACCGCGTGCCATCCGCCGCCCGTTCCACCTCCCAGCAGTCGGAAATCAGCCATTTCCTCCAAGCATTCCAGCCATCCCGAGCTTCACCCAGATTCGTTCCAAGAAGAGATCCCATCGATTCCCAGCTCCAATCCCTGTGATTCAGCCTTCATCGCGATCCCAGCCGACTGCATTCAACGAGCCGGTAACCCAGCTCCTTCCGGATCGGCACCCGTTTCAAGCTCCATCCCCATCTTCGCCCGAGATCTAGCCATTCTCCCAGCATCACGCCCTCCTCCTCTCTCGGGATCCATCGCTGGTCTTCGGCGATCTATAAGAGGAAGACGAAGAAGAGAGAAAAAGGGGGGGAAGGTGACGGTTTGAAGAATAGAGGAGGCTCTGTTCGGGAGAAGAAGAAATAAAAAAAAAGAGAGAAGAGAGAGAGGCTGGGAGCGGAAAGGAGTGAAGAGTAATTTTTTTATGAAGATGGGAGGACTTCCGGCCACCATGAGCAGCTAAACCTCGGTTTAGCGGTTTGATGAAGTCGTGGATGAGTATTTATGTTGCATTTCTTTGATTTTTAGCATTGTAAGACAGTTGCATATTTAATAAAATTATGATCTTGAAATGTCTTGTTTAATTTGTGAAAAACGTCTATCTTGTAGAAAGCCTCTGCATGAATTAATATAGTTTATCGAAATCGAATTCAATACCTGTGGTTTGGAGGAGATTGTTATACAACTACCAAATTTATCTTTGAAAAATTAATCATCAGATGAATCATGCTAAATAGGACAGACCATGCCTATCCTTAGAGAAGATGGTTTGTACCAGGCTTAGATGACTCGTACTGTTGGTTAGATTTCAACTTTTTGTATGATTGCCCTAACTTGTAGTTAAGAGCAATCAGATCATACATGCATCTAAATCATTGAAAGCATCATATTTACAAATCCATCGGTGGATTCTAACCCTAAACATCTCTTCCCATAAAATATTCCTACTATTGCATTCATCTTACTTTTAGCTCTCATTAATCGATAACTTAAAATTCTTTTTACTCTAGCTTATGCCCTTTGAATTAATTTAGTTAAATCAAGTTAGCAAATTCTTCTTCTTGATTTACTTTTAAGAGAAAAAAAATAACTTATTCTTCAATCCCTGTGGACCGACATCCATAATCACTATCCTACAGGATACGTGCTATTGCGTGGTTTATTTTCAAAATTGAAAGAACCGATCACCTCCCTGGTGGTGTTCTCTGCCGAGGTGGTGCTCTCGGTCGGGGCCGCGGTCTCGGCGAGGCGGACTCCTCAATCGAGGCAAGTTCTTCTCGCGGCGAGGTGACCGGCTTCTCGGGCGGCCGCGTTCCTCGTGACGCCTCTTCTGCCCCTTTAAAGGTTGTTCTGCGGTGTCTCGCCGAGAAGCCATGGCCTCTTCAGCCTTTGCGTATTTTCGAGCTCGGGCCAGCATCTCCGTGAAGTCGGCAGGAAAATTTTTCTCAATTGAGAAGAGAAACTTGTAAGAACGAGCTCCTATCTTTAATGTCGACATGGCGATAGATTGATCGAGCTCGCGGACCTCCTAAGTAGCGGCAGTGAAGAGTGATAGTCAACTTTAAAGACCACGCAATAGTACGTATCTGGTAGGATAGTGATTACGGATATCGATCCACAGGGATTGGGGTACAGTTGTTTTCTTAAAAATATTTGAAAAAGAGAATTTGTAAAGACTATTAAACTAAATAATTTAATAGAAAATGTAATTAAAATTATATCAGTTGAGAGAACCTAGGGCAAGGAATTCACCACTAACAGAGGAACAAGGATTATTTGTATTTTAATTCGTTCTTGGATTAACATGCAAATTGGCTACATGCCCTATAAGTATTCAAATAAAATTTCACAAAAGTAATTTAGGAACATCCATCTTCAGTTAGCATGAAATGTCTACCCTAAACTAATGTGGCAGGACACTGCATCTTCCCTAAGCATGGATGATCTTATATTAACTTAGTGATCATGAAGAACAGTTGTATAAACTTCATATTTAAAATCACAAAAATTAAACATGAGATAAAAGAAGATATCCATTAAAATAATAAGTTCATACAACTCCAAGAATAGAAATAAAAAAATACAAAACCCTTGTCGCTTTTACTAGGGCTTCATCCTGCCCTAATAAAAGAATTAAGCTTCCATGCAGTGGTAGACAGTAGCAGCAATGCAGGGAGACTCCATGACGATCAGCTCTACCTCCCTTCTGCGTCTGCTCCCCTCTCGGACTACTCCCAGCACCAGAAGAATTATTGGGTGCGAATGAATAAGAAGAGTGAATGGGATCAGCTGGGTGAGGAGGAATCACGGAAGAAGTAGTGGTTCTGAAGGTTGGATAGGATTTATCTTAGGAGAATAAGCTTGGGAAAGATTGGGGATAGAAACAGGGGATTCTATTTAGAAACTAATCTAGACTTGGTTCTAGCTGGACGTCGTGGAACAGGGTCTGGATGACTGAAGACGCGTGGAAGACATCATGACGCGGCTGAGACGTGGTGGAAAAATCTCGAACATGGGGAGATTATGTGTAAGACTTCACATGTGGATGGCTTGCATGTGGAATTTTAGGAAGACTTTGAATGGCTAATCGCGGATGTGATAAGGACTCAATTAGTACAATGTAGGAGGTTTTGGAACATGAACGAAAGGTTGAACTCGATTAGATGCGAAAGAAACAGGGGAGTTAGGCTGAATCAGAAATCTAAGAGGATCTGATCTGGGTTCAGGGATCATCCCAAGTTTGACTCGACTTGCATACATTAAACTCGACCAATAAAATCAAGCAAACTTAAACTATTTTTAATAATGCAATGATGAAGGGGAACACATTTTCTCATGTTTAAAGTTAAAATATGTGCATAAAAATAATGATAAATGCTATGAGTAATATATTTAATTTATGCATTGTTTAGCACATATCACACCCTCAAACCTACATTTTGCTAGTCCTTGAAAAAAATAAAAATAGAAACAAAAATAAACTCGCTTTCGCAGGAATCGCGATTGCATTTACTGTATGCAATAAGGCTTTAAACCCCAAGGTGGCCCTAGTGGACGAGTTTTGTCTCGTGAGGGTTTTCGATACAGATACCCACAAATTGTTGTCTCTACCTAAAGAATTTGTTTACTGTTTTATAAAATCTACTTTTAAATGCATAAATGCCAAAAATTTCAAAAGCACACAAAGTTTTAATTACTAAGTCAGTCCAAATCTTAGGTCAGTATGCAACTTAAGTTGAAGTCATTAAGTTTCTGTTAGAGACTTGTAAGGCTTATTTATACTTGGGTGCTTGGTGATATCTGGACCATACACAAGCTAAAGTTTTAGATTTCCAAAATACTGCTAAATCTAGTAGTTTCCAAGAATTGGTCGGATAAGACCTAATCACTGATTCAAAATCATCCTATCTTGTAGAATTTCGAGAGTTGTGGATGTTTACTTTAATACCTCATGGGCTTTATCTGTAATATTCCAGTTTACTCGAATTTTTACAACGACGGCTTTCACACTATCATCTTTTTCAAGGTCAATATTATTTTCTCTTTTTCTCTTTTTTTTTTAATATATTTTTTATTTTGTAAATAAATTATGCACTTTTACTCTTGCAATGATTCCTCCGTGTAGCGAGCATTCAGTCAACAACTCCCACACCAGATGACATAAGGTGTTGGGCATCAAGACTCCCCTACGGACCTATACTCGGGTTCATCATTACAAGCCCGTTGACCTTTGACAATAGGTAGCCCTTTTCGATGTACCTGACTAAATTCAATCTCCTTTTTTTTAAAATATGAGATAATAGTGAATCAGATAGGTATGATTCATCAGGACTCAAGATTGCTACCAGACTTAACAACATAATATTGAACCTAACCCTTAGAAGTGCAGGCTATGTGTGTTGTGAAATTTCAAAGTAAAAATTATCTTTCAACTCGCTAAAAGAACTTATAATAAAAAAACTCAAATTGTCTTACTCCTAACTAGTCATTGGGCTTTTTTAGATTTTATATACTTCGTGTGTTTATCATTTCAGCACTAAGGCATAGAAATTAGGATTTTTTTTTGAATAAAACTTCTTTGTCAAAAATTTGAAAAACAAATCAAAAATTCAAAAAATAAATCAAAAATTCGAAAAGCAAATCAAAAACTCCAACCCCATACCCCCCAACCTAGATCAGACATTGTCCTCAATGTTTTTTTAAATATTATATTATTTTTTATTAATATTTTATTTTATTTTATTTTGGACAAAAATATGATGCATATGGAGGATAGAAGCATTTTACTGTAGTTGCATCAGTAATGTGAGGACTCCTGTTATGAAATTACAAAAAAAATGCGACAAGAAAAATGTGCAAAAATGACCTATGAGAATTGGGTTACTTTCCAACAAGCGCTAAGTTACGTCTTCAGCCAGACGCAGCGCATCCTTATCAAATCATACCGGGTTCATGCTAAGTTTTCCAAGGAATAAATTTTGTGGGAGACTGATTGTCGGGTAAGGAGTTGACTGCTTCTATGGCCTTGTCTATATCAAAGTCAAAATGGGCCAAGAATGTTTTCAGAGTATCATCTGCCAGAATATAGGGAAGGGCTTCTTCTACAAGATTGTCCATTTTGTCTATTAGGAAGCACTCAACTTCCTTTGCAGGTTGATCAGAGGCACGAAATACATTTAACTTGATCTTCATATTTCCAAAAGATATATTCATCACCCCAGTTCTACAATTTATATACGCATTGGCTGTAGCTAAAAAGAGATGACCTAGAATCATATGGATCTGTTTCCTAAAGTTAGACACAGGCTCCATATCAAAGACAATAAAATCGACTGAAAAATAAAATTTGTCTATCTTGACTAGGATGTCTTCAATTGTTCCTCGTGGTACTTTTACAGATCTATTAGCCAATTGCAGACACCGAAGTAGGCTTCAATTCACCTAGTCCAAATTTCTCATAAACTGAGTAAGGAAGAAGATTAACATTGGCTCCTAAATCTAAGTGTGCCTGATCAATAAGATTATCTCCTACGATACAAGAGATGGTGGGGGTACCAGGATCTTTGAACTTAAGAGGGATTTTGTGTTGGAGGATGGAGCTCACTTGTTCAGTTACGAAGACCTTTTTAGGCACATGTGTCCTACATTTTCGTTTTTGGGTACAAAGGTCTTTGAGAAATTTGGCATAAGACGGAACTTGTTTTATGGCATCAAGGAGAGGGAGGTTGATTTTGACTTGTTTAAAACCTCCGTTATTTCTTCTAACGAAGTTCCTTTCATGCCAAAGAAAGAAGGTGCGTTCAGACATTAAGGAAAAGGAGCCTTCGGTGTAAAAGGTGTGGTCGATAATGGATTGGATGGTAACAAAGAAGAGTTTGGATTCTCCTTAGGCACAGTCATACCCTTGTTGTCACATTCCTTATGCTCTTGTTCTCCAATCTTATTGTCCACTACACGTCCGCTTCTTAAGGTAGTCATGGCATTAGCTTGTTCATGGTGAACATCATTCGGATGAGTCTCTTGAGCCATGTACTGCCCCCTCGGGTTATTCACTGGTTGGCTCGGAAGCTTGCCTTCCTCTCTCCTATTTAGTGCACTCGCTAGCTGCCCTAGTTGGGTTTCTAATTTGGCAATAGACTGGGTATGAGAGTGCAACAATTGTGTATTGGCTTCAAATTTTTGAAGGGCAATCAATACTTTTTGCTCAAAAGCCATATCTCTTTGGGGTGGTGGAGGAGAGACATGTTGAAATTGTGAATAGTGAGTAGGAGGATGGTTTGGATAAACATTCTGGAAGGGTTGAAAATTTTGGGAACAAGGTTGGGAGGTATTGAGAGTCAGCTGCTTCCAAGATAAGTTTGGATGGTTGCGCCATCCCAGGTTATACATGGTAGAATATTGATCATTACCCGGTCGGAATTGTGTTTGGGCAGCATTAACTTGTTCTTGCACAAATTCAAGAAATTGAGCTGCCGAAGGGCACTCATGAATAGGGTGAGCCGGGCTAGAACAGAGAGCACAAACTTGTGCTTAGAAAAAGTTTGGAAGTTGTTCTCTAGACATTAATTGGTCCAACTTGCGGGACAGTGCATCTACTTTGTCAGATAGACCTATGGACTGACTAACTTCATATATGGTCCCTTTTCTTTGAGAACTCGGAGGTGCTTGACGAGCGGAGGAGGCATGGTGGAGAAAATTTTCATTGAGATTTTCAAACAATTGCCATGCCTCATGATCACTTTTAAGCATGAAAGTTTCTCCACAAGAAGCATCAACCATTTGACGATTTCGTTCAGACAACCCGTCATATAAGCATTGTACTAATTATCATTTGGGTATTTGATGATGCGGGCATTTTCAGAGTAAGTCTCTAAATTTTTTCCAAGTTTCATGAAATTCTTCCCCGTCAGATTGGGAGAAGCTCGTGATAGCACGCCTAAATTGGTTTATTCTTCCGATGGAAAAATATTTCTTTAGAAATTCATATTGCATTTGGGCCCATGAAAGAATAGAATTGGCTTCTAATGAATGGAGCCACTGCTTAGCTCTATCCTTAAGAAAAAAGAAAACAGCCTAAGTTTCAGAGCATCATCAATGAAGTTCTGAATCTTGACAGTAGTGCAAATCTCAAGGAACTCATCTAGATATTTGTTTGGGTCTTCATTGTTGAGTCCATAAAAAGAGGGAAGCATTTGGATGATACTAGACTTAATTTCAAACTGTACAGCAGCAGTATCGGGTAATTGAATACAAGATGGAGAGGTATAAATAGAAGGACTGAAGTACTCCTTCAGCAGTTTAGGTTGTTCTTCAGCTATCTCGACAGGTGGAATAGATCCTACGGTCCTATAGGTGCGGATTTCAGCTCGAAGGGCCCTAATAGAATGCTCTTTTTGAAAGAGTAGATGCCTTATAAGCCAATCATTTGATGGGTTTCTCTTTGTAATCCTCCAAATCATGTACTTTGACACTCGATATATATCAATAAAGGCATTGTGTTTCATCATTTGCTGCTTATCTATTTTATTATTGGATGATGAACCCCATAAATTAGGACATTGGTTTTAGGGTTATGATGAGATCATACCAGTAAGACCTAAAATTCTAAAATCCTAATTTAGAATATTCCCAGTCAAATTGGTATATTGAGTCGGGGATCAATATTATCGGAAAGACTGGCACATCTTATATATGCTCGATGTAGAGGGTTATTGATTTCACAATCACTTGTGTGAGACACTAATACAAAGATGTGGGTGCACATTAGAGAAATGAGTTCACTGAAATGACCAGCCATGAGAACATCTTATGGATTCTTACTTAATTATCAAAAGATGGTTCTCATAGTGGGAGTTGTGCAAGTGATCCTTAGACCTGAGATCACCATGGTACCTTGTGCACTTAAAGCTATGTTTTGGTTTACCCTCATTCACGACATTGCGTTGTGTACGGGGTATTCTGGATATGGTGGATTTTGTACGAAGGTTGTGAGTAGGTCAACAAGGAATCAGTCACTTCTAGTAAGAGAAGGTAACATCCTACTTACTCTAATCTTATGATGATTCAAGAAGCCTTTGATCAAAGCAAAATGAATATTAGGAAGAGTTTCTAATGCTTCATTGTTTGAATTATCATATAAAAGATTGAGAGAGACATGAATAAGTGATTGAGTTTGATATTGATCCATACTCATGCACTTATTCAGGATGCAGTATGACTGAGGGATTGAATTGCATAGTAACTTGCCACTGAAGGGTATGTTTGGATTTGTCCAATACATTCCTCATCTTCCGAGTAGACATGATACGTTGCTAGACGTCAATCATGTCTTGTGGGTTGATCGGATCAAAGAGTTTGATTAGATCAAAGCATCAGAAAGGTTCTGATTGCTAAGTCAGGTATAGCACTAAATTAAACCTAAATTGGATTAGAGGTATTCTAATCAGGTTAGGTCAACTTGCACCTGCACCTACTGCTGGCTAAGATAAGAAACCCAATGGGTCACACACAAGGGAATTGATCAAGGGTCTAATTGGATTAGATCATGTTTGCAAGATGAACATGCTAGCACGTGTTGCAAACCCTAGCTCCTGATTCAAATTAAATTCGAATCTGATTCTTAGGTTAGGTTGATCTAATATGATTAGATCATGACCAAATATGGGTTAGCCAAGAGTTGGAACCCATTTGGCTTTATTTAGACCTGATTTGATTAGGTTTAATGTTTTCTTTAAGTTGGTTAAACCCAATTGGATTGGGTTTGATAGGGCCTTCACTTCTAGACCATTGGATCACTCCCTGGATGAAGGATCTGGTCCACTGGTTGGCGCCTTCATCTGGACCATTGGATGGATTTCTGGATGAATGATCTGGACCATTGGTCAGCGCCTGAATCTGGACCACTGGATGGCTCTCTGGATGAAAGATCTGGACCATTGCTCAGCGCCTGAATCTGGACCATCGGTGATGGCATCTTGCTTCTGGACCATTGGATGGCACCCTGGATGATGATGCCTTGATCTGGACCATTAGATGGTGCCTAGATCTGAACTATTGGCTTTGGTTCACTGCATTTGGCCCTTGGATCATCAGGATTTAAGAGGGAGACATGAGAAAGAAGTTGATAACCCTTCTCCTTAGCACCCCATCATGATGGGATGCATCTCTTGGCACATGCCTCATCATGATAAGGTGTGTGGATGGGATGCATCCCTTTATGATGCATCCCTCCATCTCTTATAAATAAGGAGGTGCCTTGGGGTTCTAAAGATCATCAAAGAAAAAGTCTCTCCTTCTCTCTTCCTTATCCCTTCTTTCTTACAAGCCTCTCTCTTTTGTCCTAACCCAATAGGGTCTTCTTTAAGACAAAAAGGCTAGTGAATGTTTTAGAGGTAGAAAGGAAGAAGGAAGTGAAGGAAAATCAGCCAATTAAATCCTTTGGAAGGATTGAACAATTAGAATCGAGTTTTAGTGGAGCTAGAGTCTTGAACCCATTCCTATGTGGATCAACATCGGAGGGTGAACATTTGGCCACCTTAGACATCTTCAGACATATTGGATATAGCGTGATAGGTATTGTTTTATACCAAGATTATATTTTCTACATTATTTGGTATACTATTAAGACGATCTTGGCTTATTAGGTTTCATATAATGCGTTTTATAAGAAAATTTTATAATCCCGTATCTTCCGCTGCGCCTTAGGGCACTGAGAAACCCAACACTATTTCAGGGTCAAACGGTACTAATTTAGGAGATCTAGAACGACACCCTAGCATACACTAAACCTTTTTTGATCATTCAAGTGCAGTCAAGCTGTATTAAAAATAACACATCAAATCCTTGTGTTTGCCCTAAAATCACTAGACAGCTCCTAACTAGTTTGAAGAGGGCACCTAAGCCTCCAATTCGGTCTAATAAACTGAGTTGACCAGGTAAGCTCCCAAGTAAGTGGGGGGTCACGATGCATTCACAAAGGTCCCACTTAAAAACCACTTGCTTCGAACAGATGAACTGTCTTCCTTATAGGGACAAAGCTTGCCTAAACATCAACTGAGCCACAGAGAAAAATTGGTGCAACTTTCTGTGGAATTTGTATCCTAAATGTCAATCGTCAGCATATTGATGATTGAATTTTGTAAATGAATTGACAAATTAATAAAGTGTTATTTGGCATTATTCATCATTTCATCTTCAAATGAAACTCTTATATGATGAAGTCCTTAGGACTTATGTTATGATAAAGGAGGATTTATCTTTGAGTCCTTAAACTTGTTTGCGACGAAATGATATGTTGTTACTAGGACGACAACATTATCGAGATTAGGTCGTTGTGTGACATATATGTTGGTTGTCCTCTTAACCAAGGAGTGTGGAGACACTGGTATGCCACACAAGTGAAGTGTAGAAGTACATTTCACTAAACGTGACCAATTCCGGAACGCTCTACTGTCGAGAGATGTTCCGAGTGGATATGGGTATAAGTTTGGCCCTCTGACCTGAGACCGCAACCTGTGACTAGCAAGCAACTCACTGTACTTTGGTACCGGACTACCTGAATTTCTAATTCAGTGACGGAAGGTCACTGGGTGCAGTCAAGTACTTGCGTAGTCAGTTGTGAGTCAAGATGGAATTGACCCCTCCTGAAAACAGGAGATAATGTCTTGTGATTAATTTAGCAAAACCTTGGCCAGGGTAATCCAGTGAGGAGTCACGGGATATCTAAAGTTAATCACATAATGGATGTACTAATTATAGGGTTGACAGTGAGCTCTAAGTTATCCTGGCATTAGGAGTCAAAGGGATTGAATTATACAGTAACCATAGTTCAGGGTTCCAGAATATTTGCTTCGCATATATTCGACCTATCCGGACGTCGGGTACCATTGCTAGATGGTCACATCGATTAGTTGTAGAAAAATTGTTCCTATACTACCGGCTTTAGGTTCGAACCTATGAGGTCACACGCATAGAAGATTCCTGATTGATCAAGAAAGCTGGTGAATGATTAAGAATCATTCAGGGGTAATTTGGTCAATTGATTGGCAAATTATCTTATAAAATAATTAAGTAATTATTGAAGGATTAATTAGTAATTAAATTACTAATAAACTCAATTTGATTGAGTAATTGTGCTAAGGATGAGCCAAATTGAATTAGATTCAAGTTTGGGCTCAATCAGGGTTTTGACCTGATTGGATTAGGTCAGAACCAAAAAGGACTTAAGCTGATCAAATTAATTTTAAATTAATTTGTTCTTAATTGGGGATTGACCTAATTGAATTAGGTCCACACAAAGTAATAATTCAATTTGATTGAGTTTGCATGAGCCAAAATTGAATTGGATTCAATTTGAGCTCAATCAGGGTCTGACCTGATTAGATTGGGTTCAACCAAATTGCTTTGTTTTAATTCGGGTTTGACCAAATTTGATTAGGTGCAACCCAAGGGGAATTAGGCTCAGATGATGTGGCAATTATTGGGGACATGGAATTGGATTTCATGAATTTTAAATAAACCAAAATTATTGCATGGCACATGGACCCATTGCTTGACACATGGCGACATTGTTGTTATTTGAATTTAAATTCAAACATTAAGCAATGTGTTAAATGATTTTAATCACTCAAACATCAGCCAAGGTGGCGTCTGAGTTTTTGAATGGATTAAATTCGAATTTCAAGAGGTGATTTCGAAATTATGAAGTGTTTTACCTTGCCGCATGGATTTCAAATTCCTTCCCTCTTCACATGTGTTTAAAATTTGAATTTTAATCAGAT